>NC_056735.1:661788696-661863696 GCF_019279795.1 Protopterus annectens
TTACTCATTTTGTTTGTACTCATTATCTGGCTTATTCTAACTTTCTTCCAGCTTAATATCTATTTTGTGTATCTAGGGTCCTACATATGTTTATGTTTTAGTTTATGTTGTCAGTGTAATCATATACTTAAATGGTTTTGTGATGCTTACATTTTCTTTATTTGAAGATATTTTTTCTTCCCAAGAATCCACCAATGAAAATATGTCTCTCAGATAGACAGTCCTGAATAAATTAACAAGGGCTTCATGACTGACAATTCTCATACCTCTCAACTGTACACATTTTCACAGAATGTCCAGATTTTTGCCTCACATTTTTGGTCTATTTCTCATAAAATTCTGGTTTTCTGACAAATCACTGGCAAATTATTGAGGCTGGAGTCAGACAATAATGACAGACATTTGAGTTTCAGATTTAATACCTTCCAGAAAATTCATGCTAATGCAAAACCTGTTACTCTATCAATTTTGTAAGAACAATATTTAAACAGTGTCTATTTTTAGGCCTTTGTCCCCCATTATTGGCGACTTTGTTCAGATTTCTTCCTCTAAGAGGTTGAGAGGTATGTTCAGAATACACGTTGACTGATTTACAATGCATTTTAAAGCTGAGCAGCACCATTCATTGCTTATGAGGCATATCTGAATTGACTGCTTCTGACTCGAACAAGGTAGCCCCATATTAAGGTGCTCCTGAACATTCAGTGCTTATGTTACACATTGTCTTGCATGATGCAATGACAACTCACACACCAAGACAGGGACTGTTAAACATACTGCATACAGTACCGATTATTACTTACAGCTACCAAGTCAAAAACATTGCAAATGCATGTCTACCTAGCGAAGAGTTACCTCATATAGGGAAGCCCTATTAATATTATGAATATTATTATGATTATAATATTATGATATATTTATGAGAATCCTGTGGAACATAACAAAGATGCTAAAAGGATAGAAGAAGTAAAAGAAAGAATAAGAAGTTCAAATGTACAGGATATGAAATGGGATGAATTAACGGCCAGAGAGATTGAAACAAAGTTAAGAAAAGCCTCTAATTGGAAACTCCTAGGCCCAGATGCAGTACCTAACTTCTGGTTAAAAGTATTAACATCTTTGCACGAAGATTTAGCCAGGAGTAAGAACTATTTATATGCGCACCCTGAACAGGCACCAGCCTGGCTAACAACAGGAAAAAAAATGTTCCTACTTAAAAGTGAACATGCAAGTTATTCTAAAAATTATAGACCAATAACTTGCCTTCTGATGATGTATAAACTACCAGAATT
Source organism: Protopterus annectens (assembly GCF_019279795.1). Taxonomy (NCBI): domain Eukaryota; kingdom Metazoa; phylum Chordata; order Ceratodontiformes; family Protopteridae; genus Protopterus; species Protopterus annectens. The sequence goes on from NC_056735.1 coordinate 661,789,989, forward strand.
GATACCAACAAAGTTTATAATCATTTAGAAGACAACTCAATTATGGCAAGAAACAAAAGGGTAATAAAAGAAAGTCATATGGAACAAAGAATCATTTGTTGTTAAATAAAGTCATAGTGGAGAACAGTAAAAAGGGGAAGAACCTACTGGCAGGGATGGACTACAAAAAAGCATTTGACAATATCCCACATTCATGGATAAAACAGTGTTTAAAAATGTATAAGATAAAACCTACATTGATAAACTGCATCACAGCGACCATGAATAATTGACTGATGGCAGTCTACTCAGCTTCATGTCTGCCATCTTGTTTTCATTAAGTGAGAATAAAAGCACATATTTCAAAAGCTAGAGACATTTTAAATTAACTAAAGTAAATTGATCATGAGTAGTATGTTTTATTAGTTAACTTTCTTATCACAGAAAATGCACCTTTTTAGGTGGGGTATCAGAAGCAGAGCTGCATTTAATTCTACATTTTGTTTTCGCTGTCCTGCTTATTCTGTATTTTACTCTGCTGAGTGTGACATGTGGTCTGCCTTTCTGTACTTTGCATTATGAAATAGAGCAATACTGAAAAAATGGAAATTTGATAACGAAAGATTACAATTTTTCAGTAACAGACTAATGTCCTTTCATAGGTTCATAGGTTCATAGGTTCATAGGTAGATACTACGCTATCTGCCCTAGGGCATTTATAAGCCTAGCCAGAGTGTATTTGGCTTCCGCCTCCCTATTAGATTAGCCTACTGTGCCTCTTTAAAGTAGGTCACAGAAGGTACCCTTTTAAGATTAGTTTACTGTGCCTCTGTCTAGCAGGGACACAGAAGAGATCCCGGGGTGAATTTGCGATCTCCCATCCACGCGTCCAGATTTCGCTTGAAGAGGGTCAGCGAGGGGCTATGTCTACTATGAATTGGGATTCTATTCCAGACTAAGGGGAGCCTCTGGGAAATGAATCTGTCCCTCCAGCATGTCCTATTTATTTTTGTGCTGAGGTTTAAGTCCCTGGATCGTGTAGCTCTAAGGGACTTAGATTTTTTGAGGTGGAGCATGTCCATTAATTCTGGGTTTGACATGGCTTTGTACGTCAGGCATAGATCGCCTCTGAGTAGGTGGTAAGCAACTGAGTAGAGCTGGAGTTTCTTTAGTCGAGCTGCATAGGACATCTGTTTGTAGCCCATGATCCTCTTGGTGAGGTACTTTTGGGGTCTTTCCAGTTGCTGCAGGTGTTGGGTAAGGTACATCCCAAAAGGGGCATTGTACTCAATTATGGGCTTGATGAGTGACGAGTAGAGGGGCACAATGACGTATCTTGATCTAGATGCGAACCCTTTTGTGATAAGGTGGGCTATATAGAAGGTCTTTCTAACCACTTTGGCAATGTGATTATCAAAGGAGAGATTACTATCTACGTTTGTCCCCAAATCTCTAATTACTTCTTCCATACTTAATGGATTACCACCTATGTGGTAATTTGTGGGCACCTTGTTTTTCCCAAAGGGGATGACTATGCACTTTTTAGCATTTAGCTTGAGGCCGTGGCTCTGGCACTGAGCATCCGTCTCTGTGAGACCCTTTTGGAGGATGCTTGTGTCAGCTGGAGATTCGATTATGGCCCCCAGTTTGCAGTCATCTGTGAACTTTGTCAGCCATAATCCCCCTATGTTAGCCTGAACCTCAGAGAAGTATATACCGAACAAGAGAGGTCCCAGAACTGAACCCTGTGGGATGCCACTTGTAACTGGTTTGGATTCGGACATGGCACCTGCGATTCTGACCATGTGGGTTCTATCTCTGAGCCAGTTTGCAACCCATCTTGTGATATAGGGGTTGATATTTAAGCTGGTAAGCTTATTTATGATGCCTGAGTGGGGTATTGTGTCGAAGGCTTTTGCGAGGTCCAGGTAGGCTGTGTGGACTACCTTGCCCTCATCTATGGCTTTGGTAACTGTTTCAAAAAAATCAACTAGGTTTAAGAGGCAAGATCTGCCCTTAACAAAGCCGAATTGGGTAGGGTCCAGTGTCTGGAGGTTCCCAATGTCTTTGTTTATGAGTTCCATGATAATACGCTCCATAACGTTACAGACCAGACTAGTCAGGCTTATGGGGCGATAGTTTCCGGGGTCCGTTGTGGCACCACCTTTGTGGAGTGGGACCACTGTAGCTGTACGCCATTCTTTGGGTACATATCCTGTAGTAAGGCTAAGTCTGAACAGTGACTTAATGTGAGGGTTCAGTTCTTCTTGGAGCTCATGTAAGACACAGCCTGGGACACCGTCTGGTCCCATAAATGCTGTGTTTTTTGCTTTGGAGAGGGCAGCTTTCACCTGTATATCTGTGATGTCAGGGAGGTTACATTCAGTTGGGATAGGCATTTGCTCCTTTGGGGGGGAAGGGGGGGGGAGTTTGCGCTGAAGCTGTCTGCCAGGATGTTGGCTATGTCTGTAGGTTCGGTATATTTTGTACCGTTATGCAACAATTCAGAGCATATCTGGGAGTTTCCGCCCATGTTACTGACATAACTAAAGAAGGCCTTGTGATTATCTTTAGTGTCTAGGGCAATTTTTCTTTCAAAACTGGCCTTTGATGATTTTATGAGAGAATGAAGTTTCTTGCTAATACTGATCAGAGATGCCTTCCCTTTTTGGGATTTTGCTCTGTCATGTAGTAGCTTCCTCCTTCTGTTGTATAGCTTATTTATGGCCGGGGTCCACCAGACCAGTCTCCTGTTTTTGGAGGAGTGAGTCTTGGTTTTATTTGGGATAGCATGATCCATGCATTCCTGCAGGTGCTCACAGAATGCATTTGTAAAGGATTCTGTGGATTGGGCTGTATTATCCTCTGGCCCAGGGGCTTTGAAGGATTCCATCTCAGTCTTGAGAAGTGAAAAGTTGGCTTTTGAGAAATTCTTTACAGTGATTTCCTTGGCTGAGGGTGGGGACGGGATATGGATGTCCAGGGAAATTTGTTTATGGTCTGATCTTACCAATGAGGGGTTTACCTCTGGTGTGGAACATAGAGTCCCCATGCTGGTGATGACCAGGTCCACTATGTTGTTCCCTCTTGTGGGAGTGGTGACCAGTTGTTCCATTGCATTAGAGTTTATAAATTCAAGGAACCATTGGGCAAGGGTGTTTGGGCTTGAGTAGTTTTCTCAGTCAATGTTTGGGTAGTTGAAGTCACCCAATAACATAGTGTTTGGAGAGACCTTCATATTCTCCAGTGTTCTCAGGAATGCCAAGTGGGGTTCCTGTAATAGGGAGGGTGTTCTGTAGCAGGCTACAAACTGAAAGGCAGTTTTGCCCGCTGTTAGTTGCACATGGATGGTTTCTGATGCTTCGTGCAGTGCCACCAACCTCGAGGTGTAGGTATCTTTGATGAATATAGATACTCCCCCTCCTTTTGTGCTTTGGTCCGACTTTTGTGGCCGAAACGCATGGTATGAGTTATAACCTGGCAGTGCTGGGGTGCTCTCAGGAGCCTTGAACAAGGTTTCTGTTACTGCACAGACATCGATTTTCTCCATGCTGAGGAGAGCCTCGAGTGCGTGCATCTTGAGGTTTAGACTTCTGGCATTGAGTAGCATTACCTTTAGTTTTTTTATCCTTGGGTTGTCTATGGAGGTGGGTTTGTCCTTTGAGCCTTGCCTAAAAAGGCACTATGGGGGTGGCAAGAGCCTCGGCCAGTATACGAAAGCCTAAGGGTGACAGGTGCAAGCCGTCCCTAGTGAAGCAACGTGGCTTGTCGAGCATGTCATCCCAGGCAGACAGACACTAGATCCCCTTTGAATGACACCAATACTTTAGCTAATTGTTGAAACTGATCACTTTGTCTTTATACTGTGGCATCATTCTTGGTGAGGACAATATGCTACTCAAGGTCAGGGTCATACCAGCCTGGGCCACATGGTCAGATAGCTCCTCTATGTCTCTTTTCATGTAGTCCAGGGAGGTACGTCTCAGGTCATTCACACCAGCATGGACAATGACGGAGTCATATTTGTACTTGCTTTGGAGTGACCTGAGTGCTTGCATTATGTGGCGGATCCTGGCACCCGACAGGCAGCTTACAGTGACCTTCTCCTTGTTTAGTCTGGTGAGCGGGACGTCAGTGTGCCAGACAATAGAGTCCCCTATAACAAGTGTATTTGTTGTGTAGTTTGGCCTCAAGGGCTGTGACTGTAAGGCACACTGATTTTGTGAGATATGTGATTTGTGGGTATTGTTGAGGGGTGGCTGTTGCTTGGATATCTGCTTAGGAGGTCTTTGCTGTTTAGGCAGATTTTTATTTAGAGCCTCCGAGCATGTTTTTGTGTGTTTATGTGTTGGGTATGCAGATGCAATAGGTCTGTGTGAGACTGGATTTGTGGTGCAGGTGGTTACCTTTTCCTCCTGACTGACTGTGCCAGTCTTGGGTTGAGAGAGCTCTGCCTCCAGTTTGGCTGTGTAACTGCATCTCTCACATGTATTAGAGTTTGTTGGAAGGAGGAGAGGGTTGTCTGTGTATATAAGGCAATTGTAACATTGCCTCAAAATTCCCAGATTCACCAGCTGGACTGGAGAGTAACCTTGAAACTGACCCTTGGACATACCATATTAGTATAGGGAACTGTTTTTTTACTAATCAGATTAGGGGAAAGGAACTGATTTTTCATTTGATCAGGAAGGACCGATCGGGAGCTTAAATCTTATGAGAAGTCAAGGAGAGTGTAGTGCTTTAGTTAGTTAGTGTTTCCTTATAAGAGCTGAGCAAGTGCAGGGCTTTAGAGAGAGAATAGAGTGATTACTTTGAGAGTTTGAACAGCTTTGTGGAGCCAGGAATAGTTTAAACCTGTTTAGGCGGCGCTGCCCGACGCTGCTCAGTGTGCAAAACCGCGGAAAAAGAGAGTTGTAAGGTTTTAAGAGAGAGAGAGAGAGATCAATGAGTTTAGAAATTTCCCAAAATGGCCAATAAAACTACAGCTTCTAGGTAGTAACCACTCCTCCAGGGACAGGCAGGCTGTTCAGTGTTTACCACTCCCACTGGTGAACACAGAGACTTCCCTTTAGCCCAAGCAAGCACTGGCCTTCTAGAAACTTCCAAACAGTTCAGAACAGCAAATCTGTAACTGAACTTTCTTAACTTTCAGAAAGTGGGAAAAAAGCAAGATTTTTTTGTTTTTTTTTTCTTTTTGTGGTAGTTTAAAGGTAGCAGAAATACACAAGCAGCAAAATAATCACAACAGTGCAATAAATGACCCCACACTTGAGTGCTAGGCCAAAATCAGTTAAAATGCAGTTTTTAGAGAAAAAAACAATTTTAAATTAAGTGCAACACAGGAAATGCAGTAAACAGGCTCTAGATGTGTTCCAAGTACTGTTACTGTTACAGATATAAACTTTAGCAAGCCAGAAAATGCCAAAAAGTAGGTGGCAAAGCAGTAAAACTTAGCAAAAAATCAGAAGAAAATACTTAAAATCACAAAAGTGGCTCCTTTTCTTCTCTCAGCATTTTCTCCCCTTGGTAGGTGCTTCGGCAACAACTAGCAAGCCTGAAAAGACGCCAAAACCGCATGGCAGTCGGGTTTTAAGAGAGAGAGATCAAGGAGTTTAGAAATTACCCAAAATGGCCAATAAAACTGCAGCTTCTAGGTAGTAACCATTCCTCCAGGGACAGGCAGGCTGTTCAGTGTTTACCACTCCCACTGGTGAATACAGAGACTTCCCTTTAGCCCAAGCAAGCACTGGCCTTCTAGAAACTTCCAAACAGTTCAGAACAGCAAATCTGTAACTGAACTTTCTTAACTTTCAGAAAGTGGGAAACTATGTTATCATACAATTGCAAGGACTTTGCGCAGATCATGACATTAAGTTTTTAGGGGCAAGTTTCTTTCAGTACTTTAGACCTGTACCTACTCAGCACAGACTCCACGTGGGCCAGCAGAGTAATCCAGGCTGCAGAGAGCTGAATAAGCGACTTTTCTTGATACTAAGTATAATTTTTGTTGCTTTCCACATCTGAATACCTAGCGACTGTATTTCGCCTGCCTTTCTGTTACATTGAAGCTGTTTATACTGCATTTAACTAAATATTGCACTTGGAATCCTTGTTTGTTACTATTTGACTGTATTTGTAGTAAATTCTTCTGTGTAAGCTGTAGTAGCTGATTCATACCATTTATAAGTGTTTGCTGTACCTGTTTTCTGCCTGTTTTGTGAAAAAAAGAAAAAAAAAGAAAAATATCTCTTGTTTTTCCTGCCTTACTAGTTTAGTCCAGTTTCAGAGTTGCTGATTCCTGGGCTTTGGTTGTAGTTCCTGTGTACTGTTTCCTTGCCTTATTTGGGGGAGAGGAAGTTACCTTGCTTACCAGTGGGAGTGGGAAGCATTGAGCTGCCTTTTGTCCAGTTTTGTGAGGTTTCAGCCAGTAACTAGTAGTTTATTGGTCGTTTTGGGCCAGTTTCTAGCTTTTTCCAGCCCCCTGGTATAAAACGCGGTAAACACGCGTTTTTCAGCTTGTACCTACTCAGCACAGACTCCACGTGGGCCAGCAGAGTAATCCAGGCTGCAGAGAGCTGAATAAGTGACTTTTCTTGATACTAAGTATAATTTTTGTTGCTTTCCACATCTGAATACCTAGCGACTGTATTTCGCCTGCCTTTCTGTTACATTGAAGCTGTTTATACTGCATTTAACTTAATATTGCACTTGGAATCCTTGTTTGTTACTATTTGACTGTATTTGTAGCAAATTCTTCTGTGTAAGCTGTAGTAGCTGATTCATAGCATTTATAAGTGTTTGCTGTATCTGTTTTCTGCCTGTTTTGTGAAAAAAAGAAAAAAAAAAAGGAAAAATATCTCTTGTTTTTCCTGCCTTACTAGTTTAGTCCAGTTTCAGAGTTGCTGATTCCTGGGCTTTGGTTGTAGTTCCTGTGTACTGTTTCCTTGCCTTATTTGGGGGAGAGGAAGTTACCTTGCTTACCAGTGGGAGTGGGAAGCATTGAGCTGCCTTTTGTCCAGTTTTGTGAGGTTTCAGCCAGTAACTAGTAGTTTATTGGTCGTTTTGGGCCAGTTTCTAGCTTCTTCCAGCACCCTGGTATCAAACGCGGTAAGCGTCGTTTTCAGCTTGTACCTACTCAGCACAGACTCCATGGGCCAGCAGAGTAATCCAGGCTGCAGAGAGCTGAATAAGCGACTTTTCTTGATACTAAGTATAATTTTGTTGCTTTCCACATCTGAATACCTAGCGACTGTATTTAGCCTGCCTTTCTGTTACATTGAAGCTGTTTATACTGCATTTAACTTAATATTGCACTTGGAATCCTTGTTTGTTACTATTTGACTGTATTTGTAGCAAATTCTTCTGTGTAAGCTGTAGTAGCTGATTCATAGCATTTATAAGTGTTTGCTGTACCTGTTTTCTGCCTGTTTTGTGAAAAAAGAAAAAAAAAGAAAAAAATATCTCTTGTTTTTCCTGCTTTACTAGTTTTGTCCAGTTTCAGAGTTGCTGATTCCTGGGCTTTGGTTGTAGTTCCTGTGTACTGTTTCCTTGCCTTATTTGGGGGAGAGGAAGTTACCTTGCTTACCAGTGGGAGTGGGAAGCATTGAGCTGCCTTTTGTCCAGTTTTGTGAGGTTTCAGCCAGTAACTAGTAGTTTATTGGTCGTTTTGGGCCAGTTTCTAGCTTTTCCAGCCCCTGGTATAAAACGCGGTAACGCTTAGCCGATTTAGCATGATTTAGCTGAGCTGCCACTGTTGCACACTAGGGCAGCGCCGGGAAGCAGGTTTAAACTATTCGGGCTACCTAAAGTCCACTCTTCAATTTTTCCCTTAAAACTACCTTCCTCGAACTATACTACTGATCTAATCAGCGTATCCTATAATTAAAAAGATCATCTCTACTTGACTCCAAGTAGAATATTCTCTATCTGTTAAACGTAGCACTTGCTCCTACAGTACTTATTACCCTGATACGGCACTCTTGTCATAGATAGTACCCCAAAAAGGCAACCCCCCATTTCTCGGTCACCCACGTCCCCCCGGAATCTTTTTAAAGCTCTTTTTGTCTATTCCTTCTAGCATGTCGAGGGATCAGTTGCTTGTGTCCTCTCCTGCTCAGCTGGTGAACCTGGGAATATTGAGGCAATGTTACAATTGCCTCATGTACACAGACAACCCTCTCCTCCTCCCACAAAACACAAATACATGCGAGAGATGCAACTATACGGCCAAACTGGAGGCTGAGCTCTCTCAACATAGGACTGGCAAGACCAGTCAGGAGGAGAAGGTTACCACACACACTATAGACCCAGTCTCACATAGTACCATTACAACCTCAAATCATACACATAAACACACAAAGACATACTCGGAAGCTCTGATCAAAAATTTACCAAAACAACAGAGGCCACCAAAGCAGACACCCAAACAACCACCACCTCAGAACACAACACCTGCAACACATAGACCTCACAGTCAGAGTGTCAAACAGTCACAGCCCTTAAGGCCAAACACAATGCCAGACACACTTGTCATTGGTGACTCCATAGTCAGACACACTGACGTCCCGCTCACCAGACTGAGTAAGGAGAAGGTCACAGTAAGCTGCCTGTCGGGCTAGAATCCGCCACATAACGCAAGCACTCAAGTCTCTCAACAGCAGGTACAAATATGACTCAGTCATTGTCCACGCTGGTGTAAACGACCTGAGACGTACCTCCCTGGACTACATGAAAAGAGACATTGAGGAGCTCTCTGATTATGTAGCCCAGGCAGGTATGACCCTGACCTTGAGCAGTATCCTACCTTCACCAAGAATGATGCCACAATACAGAGATAAGATGATCAACTTTAACAATTGGCTTAAACACTGGTGTCATTCAAAGGGGATCCAGTGTCTGTCTGCCTGGGATGACATGCTGGACAAGCCACGCTGCTTCGCAAGGGACGGCTTGCACCTGTCACCCTGGGATTCCGGATATTGGCAAAGGCTCTTGCCACCCCATAGTGCCTTTTTAGGCAAGGCTCAAATTCTAAACCTACCACCCTAGAACACAATAAAGGAAAAAAACTAAGGGTAATGCTGCTCAATGCCAGAAGTCTAAATCTCAAAATGCACGCACTCGAGGCCCTTCTCAGTATGGAGAACATCGATGTCTGTGCTGTGACAGAAACCTGGTTCAAGGCTCCGAGAGCACCCCAGCACTATCAGGTTTTACCTCATATCATGCTTCCGGCCCCAAATTCCGGACAATACCAAGAAAGGAGGGGTATCCATATTCATCAAGGACACCCACACCTCAAGACTGATGGCAACGCACGATGCATCGGAGACCATCCAGGTGCAATTAACCATAGGCAAGACTGCTCTGCAAATTGTAGCATGTTACAGGCCACCCTCACAAACTCAGGAACCTCACATGGCCTTCCTGAAAACACTAGAGGGGATAAATGTATCACCAAACACCATCATACTAGGTGACTTCAATTACCCTAATATAGACTGGGAACACTACTCAAGCCCAAACACCCTAGCCCAAAAGTTCCTGGAATTCATAAACTCAAATGCCATGGAACAACTAGTCACCATCCCCACAAGAGGAGACAACATACTTGATCTCATCATCACGAACATGGTAGCACAATGTTCAACACCGGAGGTGTACCCCTCACTGGTGAGATCAGACCACAAACTAATCTCGCTGGAGGTCCTCATCCCACCCCCACCTCAAATAAAAAAGACCACAGTAAAGAACTTCTCAAAAGCCGACTTCACACTTCTAAAGACTAGTGTGGTCTCCTTTAAGGCCCCGAGCCGGCGGAAAACAGTACCCAAGCCGCTGAATCACTTACAAATGCCTTCTACCAGCACCTACAGGACTGCATGGATAAGGCAATCTCAAACAAAACAAAGACTCTTTGTACCAAAGGCAAGCGTCCAGTCTGGTGGACCCCAGCCATAAACAAACTCTACAACAAAAGGAGGAAGCTACTACAAGATAGAGCAAAATCCTTAAAAGGTAAGACACCCTTGATCACTATAAGTAAAAACTAAGAGCTCTCATAAAATCTTCCAAAGCAAATTTCGAGAGAAAAATAGCTAAAGACTCAAAAGACAATCATAAGGCCTTCTTTAGCTATGTTAGAAACCTGGGAGGAAACTCCCAGATATGCTCAGAGCTAGTTCAAAATGATGTGAAGATTACTGATCCTACAGACATTGCCAACATACTGGCTGACAGGTTCAGTGCAAACTTCTCCCCTCCCCAAAAGGAGGGATATCTATACCAAACGATTGCAGCCCCCCAAACATCTCCAGCGTCCAAGTGAAAACTGCTCTCTCCAAAGCAAAAAACACAGCATCCATGGGACCTGATGGTGTCCCCGGCTGTGTGCTCCATGAACTCAATGAGGAATTAAACCCACAGCTAGGACAGCTGTTTAATCAAAGTCTTACCTCTGGATACGCACCCAGGAGTGGCGCACTGCAACTGTGGTACCACTTCACAAAGGCGGTGCCTCCACCGACCCTGGAAATTACCGGCCCATTAGTTTGACAAGCCTTATCTGCAAAGCCATGGAGAGGATCATAATGGACCTCATAAATAAAGACATAGGGAATTTGCAGACTTTGGATCCAACCCAGTTTGGCTTTGTCAAAGGCAGATCATGCCTTTTAAATTTGGTTGACTTTTTGAAACAGTCACCAAAGCCATTGATGAGGAAAGGCAGTCCATACAGCCTACCTCGATCTGGCTAAGGCCTTCGATACAATACCCCACTCGGGTATCATTGAAAAACTCATCAGCTTAAATGTCAAACCATACATCACAAGATGGGTTGCAAACTGGCTGAGTGACAGAACCCACAGGGTCAGAGTTGCTGGCGCCATGTCAGACTCAAAGCCTGTCACAAGTGGTGTCCCACAGGGCTCAGTCCTGGGCCCACTCTTGTTTGGCATCTACTTCTCCAGTACAAGCAAACACAGGAGGGTTATGGCTGACCAAGTTTGCAGATGACTGCAAACTGGGCGCCATAGTAGAAAACACATCTGACACAGATATCCTTCAGAAGGGTCTCACAGAAACGGATAACTGGTGCCAGAGCCACGGCCTAAAGTTAAATGCCAAAAAATGCATAGTCATACCCTTTGGGAAAAACAAGGTTACCCCTAGCTACCAAATAGGTGGCAATCCACTGAGCGCAGAAGAAGTTATCAGGGACCTGGGGACCCAGGTTGATAGTAGTCTGTCATTCGACACCCATGTAGCTAAAGTAGTTAGGAAGACCTTCTACATTGCCCACCTTATCATGAAGGGTTTCTCATCTAGATCAAGGGAGGTCATAGTCTCCCTTTACTCATCACTCATCAGACCAATGATTGAGTACAATGCCCCATTCGGAATGTATCTGACCCGACACTTGCAGCAGCTGGAGAGGCCACAAAAGTTTCTCACCAAAAGGATAAAGGGTCTCAAAAATCTGTCCTATGCTGCCCGACTGAAAGAACTCCAGCTCTACTCAGTCGCTTACCGCTTGCTCAGAGGTGACCTTTGCCTAACATACAAGGCCATGTCAAACCCAGATTTGATGAATATGCTTCACCTCAAAAAATCCAGATCCATCAGAGCCACAAGGGTGGGAGACTTAAACCTTGACATGACTATTAATAGGACGTGCTGGAGGGATAGATTCATCACCCAAAGACTCCCTATGCTGTGGAACAAAATCCCGGTACATGTGAGGCAGAGCACCTCGCTGGCCTTGTTCAAGAGAAATCTTGACCAATGGATGGGAGATCGCAGATATACCCCAGGGATTACCTCAGTGTCATTGCTCGACAGAGGCACAACAAAATAATGGGTTTAGTTCCCCGTACTAAAGGGGTGGCGTAAGCCACAAAACGATGGGCTAGGCTTGTAAATGCCCTCGGGCAGATAGCCTAGTATGAACCTATGAACCTATGAACCTATACATACATACATATATATCTATATGGGAGCACTACAAAATCCTGAAAGCCCAAAATCCTGAGACCAAAATCTTGAAAGTTCAAAATACTGAAAACTCAAAATACTGAATCTCATAATACTGAAAACACACAAGATACCAACACTTACTATATTCCAGCACAAGTACATACAGAAACAAATAAAAGACAAGCCATATTACTCTTATCCAACTATAAGCAGGGGGGCAAGCACCCCTGCACCTCTCATGTGTGGGGCTGTGCCCCCCACACCCCTGCTACTAAAATATATCCACTTCGAGATTGCACTTAGTATATATGCTGTTCTATACACGAGTATGTACTGTGAGGACTGTGAAATCCACCTCTACTCAGAGCACATTACATATACTGTTCTGTACACATGACTATGCACTGTGAGAGCTACCTCTACTCAGAACACATTATTCATACTGTTCTATATAAATAAATATGTACTTTTGAGGACTGTGAGAGATGTCTTACTGTGATGCTCCTGTATCCTGTTCAGGAATTGTTCTATGCTTAACGCCCATTACTTATGTCTGGCTCCACCGCAACTACAGGTCAGGCTGGTATTTCAGATACCAGAAAATAAAATAATTATTTTTTATGGATATAGCACTGAACCAGCCACTGAGAGTTATAGATAAATTCAAGTACCCCTTAAATGAATTAGATCCTTACTTTCACTTTTCTTACTGCTTTGACATAAATATTTGTTGATGTTGAACTATATTTCCTTTCTACCAGTCTCCCAGTTTGGCATAACGCTTCACACTTTCCCCCTCATCATCTCCATTTGAGCAAACTACTTAGCAAAACGTTTATCACTATACATACTGTTTGGACTCAGGTCAACTGACATCAGTAGTTTTATTAGATCTATCCAAAGCTTTTGACACTGTATCGCATATTAAACTAGTCCAAAAATTAGAAATATTAGGATGTACTGAACATAGCATTACCTGGTTTATGAACTACCTGAAAGAAAGACAACAATCTGTCAGATGTCAAAACAATCAATATGGTTATCTGGTTAATAAAGTAGGTGACCCCAGGGCTCCATTCTTGGACTTTTACTTTTTAATGTATTCATAAATAATCTGCATACTGTCATACTGTCGTCCTACATAGTTCCCTCATCCAGTATGCTGACGATTCTACCGTTATATCCTCAGCCAGCAACTTCCCAGATCTCCTCAAAATAAAACAAAACACCTTCTCAAACACAGAAACATGGTGAAACAAAGCTCAATTACTACATAATCCCCAAAAATCCAAACTACTAATATTCTCTTCCAAACTCCCCCCACAAGAGTTCAAAATCTACTCCCTAAATAATATGGAAATTGAAATAGTGAAAACAGCTAAACTTCTAGGCGTCACTATAGATGATAAACTATCATTCGAACAACACATTCTTAACACAGTCAAGAAAATACACTCAAAACTAGGTAAACTATATAGACGTAAACTGTATATGGATAAGCCCACAAAAATTGGGAGGGTGGCCTAATGGTTAAGGTGTTTGCCTTACAAACACAAGGTACAGGGTTTGCATCTCACAAGGGATAATTAGCTAAGCTTAAAATGGCTCGCAAGGGCAGTTAGCTTAGTACTAATCTATGAACCTACTGTAAATAAAATTGGAACGTTCCCTCCTACTTCCCTCACTCCTCTATGGTTCCCCCATCTTTGCCACCCTTCACGCATCCTTAAGCAATCTCCCTGGGCTTCCACTGAAAATGGGTTATTCTGAACCAGTGGACTTTCCTTGTCAATAAATAAATAAATAAAAATTAAATTGAACTCAGAACCACACAAAAATGCAGTGCCACATTTCAGCTTTACGGTGTAATGCAAAGGGAAACATTTTACAGTGTTACAGAGTATCTTCATGTTTCCTGTCACTGTGTCTGCCTGTCTGTCTGTAAATGCAGCTCTGTATGCAGATAGCCAGTATAGAACTAAGGAAAATGTAAATGCTGTCAATGACATTTCTTCCAAACATGCTACAATGGTGCCATCTAGTGGTTAATTGAAAAAAAAATTTAACAATCAAAATAGCTTCCTATTTATTGTATGAAGAAATACAACTGAATTAGTAGCTTTCACACTTTTCAGCCTACGATTATTATACATTATAGTTCTAGCCTTCATTGCCACAACAAATGAATATTAGAAGGTTGTTTTCTTTTTTTTTTTTTTTTATTAATAGTGTGTTTTCAAATAGTAGATTCCATGCAGGTAATGATTAAAAATGTCATTTGTTTTATTCAGTGAATATGATAGAGTATGTGCTCATAAATGTTTATAAGTTTGAGTATCTGTTTAAATGTTTATGGAAGAAAGACACATTTAAAACTAAAATATAACATTCATCATGGAAAATAGCTATATGGGTATATTCATTAATAATATATCAAAATACATGCATAAGCACATCTGAAACACAAACCTTATTTTGTACTTTAAATGAATAGATCAATTTGTACTTTAGACAAATGTTTGCTAACAAATTATCTGTGATGTGCACATTAGTTCGAAAAAAAAACAAAACAAAAAAAAACAAATTGTGTTTGCTGCTGGAACATGTTCTGTCTGAACATCCCAAGTGTAGGAAGGGTGGCCTAATGTTTAAGGTATTTGCCTTACAAACGTAAGGTGCAGGGTTTGAGTCTCACAGGGGATAATTGGCTAGGCTTAAAAGTGTCTTGCAAGGGCAGTTAGCTAAGTACTAATCTATGAACTCTAAGGAGTCGCCCAGGTGTAGATTGTATAAAACACAAGGCAATACTCAGTGTCCCAGTATATATAATTAGAGGGAAAACTGAAGTCTTGTCAGTTTGGATATCACAGCAGTTTCACAGAGAAAGAATTACTGCACTTTACTGTGATTAATACAGAACCTGCACTGTGCAAATCCATTATATGAATATATTATTTAAATATGCAATTTTTATTTTTTTAAGCTGGAAAAGGCCCCACTGTTCTGAAACTATTATAAAGGAAAGTTGTAGAAGGAGATTATGACATGGAAGAGATCCTCAGACAAACTGCCTCGACAGTATTTCTATGTCAAAGGTGATGCACAGGGGTCAAAATACACTTGAAGAACTGGAACATAACTGAGGCACCAAAGGGAAATCTGCATATGCAAAAACATATCAGTGTGACTGCACATGTAGGAAATAATGATCCTAGATGGTACATTTGAATCCTTAACTAACAAGTGCACATAATAGTCAAGAGTACAGGTGGCACCCAACTGACAATGGAATCTCTGACCTGTGTTAAAAAAACAAAAATGCCAGGTAATCAGTGAAGATGACAAACTAAAAGAGAAATTAATGACAAAGACCAAAGATTCAGATTTAGCAAGAAAGGCAGTAAAGAGATTAGTAATGCTCATTGCAGCTAAGAGATGGAGGATAAACTCTATCAGCTTCCAAACTCTAATTAAGCAGACCCCTGCAGTCATGGAAGATGTCTGCCTGAAAATTGTGATCCTTAGCTGAGAAGTCAAGAAAGAAGGTTTACACTCCACAGGAGAGACAGGGAATAACACTCAGGGAAAATTCACTTTTTGTGATGGAAAGAATGAAAGCAATATATTCAATAGATAGAGAAGTACACATAATGGGCCATGGGGAAAGAGTTTAATAGCAGTAAAATTCATACAGGGATTATCAACCTTTATTTGTTGAATGCTAAAAAAGGATTACTGATTCAAAATGCTCTTGTTTTATCTTTTAAATAAACTTCACTCTTGCTTTATGGAAATTTTGGTCATTTGGTTTGATATAATTAATTATCCAGTATTTGTGTAAACATTAAGTGTATCTGACTAATTTGATACATTTTTGTGAGCAGATTGTTAGCTAATTGGATAACTGACTAGATGCTGATGGGTTTTTGGATTTAGCTAAGGCTTTTGACTCCATCCCCCATGAAATCATTATAAGGGCTTTAATAAGAACTGATAACTCTAGCTAGCTAAATGGGTATCTAAATGGCTACTGGCTAGAACCTACAGAGTGAGAATTAAAAACTCCTAATCCAAGCATAGATTGATGGCCAGGTGAGTGCCTCAAGGTTCAGTCTTGGGGCCACTCTCATTTGGTTTGGTAATATCAGAATGTCCAAAATCTAACTCTGTTAGCTTAAGTAAGTTCACCAACGATATTAAGATAGGGCATGCAGTAACTAATATTAGTGTTTGGTATCTGTTGCAATCTTACTTGGATAACCTATACGAATGGTTAACCACCAAAGGTATGACATTTAATAATGGAAAATGTACTATTTTACATTTTGGGCATAATAACAATCAATATCCTTATACTGTGGGCAATCAGATTTCTGTTTCTACTGAGGTAATGAGAGATTTAGGTATTGTGGTAGATATGAATCTTAACTTTGAAGTCAATATGACAAACATTACTGGGAAATGTTATGGTCTTAATGAGGAATCTCCTTCAATGTTTCTCAAGGAGAGATAGTCGGTTGCAACTAAAGATCTATTTAACAAGCATAAGACCTATTATTGAATATGGGGGGCCTTTATGTGTATTAAATGTTTTGCAGCTGAAGAAATTGGAATGGATTCAGAAAACTTTTGTCAGCAGCTAGATGGCTGTCATAATTTATCCTACAAAGATAGACTGATACATTTGTCTTTGTGTTCTTTGGCTTACCAGTTTCTAAGATGCAGCATTATTATGATATATAGATGCCTTAAGGACAACTTATTAGCTACCATTTTTTTAAATTGATTTCATTGATCATGGTATTGGTACAAGGAATAAATGATTTGTAATTAAAGAGATCTTTATTTCATACTAGGGAAGGAATGATATGGAATTCATTACCTAAACATCTAAGATTGGCAAATGATTTATCAATAGCAGGCTGTCTAAAATTCTACATTCTCTGGTGGTGACTATCAGGCAAACTTTAAATTGGGCAGTGTAAGCCCTAAGTTTGTTCATTTGTTCATTGAACCATTGATCTAATCATTGTATGCATGGAGGAGGCTGAATGCATGGAATGGAAAAAAGATGATATGTCACTGATAGGTGACAACAATATGTCAGATATTAGCTGACCTATCTGTTGCAGCTGTATAGTATAGTAGTTATATGCACAGTGCCCTATAGCACACCTCAAAAAGGGTGCAAAATGCAACTCAGGAGGAATATGGTACTTAAATTGTGGATGAAGGGAAGGGACTGAGCACATGCACTGATAGTCATAAAGCAATGGTTCCCAATTAATATATTTGCAGAGTAAAATCATGAAAAAAAACTTGACTGTTGACCGTTAAGTGAGTTGACTGTAGCAAAATGCAAGGGCATCACAGATAAGCATGAGGGATGAGAGACATGTAGGGAAATTAATACTGTCATCACCTGTGTAATGATATGAGGTAGTGCTATCTGTGCCAGTGAGAGGAGGGCAGTGCATGTGTAACATATGCCAGCACAGCCAGCTGGAGTTTTGTAAAGAATTTTATGTCATTTGACTATCACACTTTGTACATATGCTTGTGTTAAAAATATATGTGTAAATCACTTGTGTTAAAAATGCATCAACAGTGAGTCCTGTTGAACAGAAAAGAGATATACATGTATGTCAGACAGTATTTTATAACTGATTAAATGTATATGTTTTAACAGAGAATTCTGGAAGGGAAGAGGTTAATTTCAGTCCAGCTAATTTTGAAAAATAAGTTAAAAATTAAATAGGTTGGTTTAGGCCATAAAGATTTTATCTTAAAGGTATGATTGCAGCTAGAGATAAAAATGTCTGGCAAAACCAGGACTAGGAATCTTACTATATTGTTCTTAGGGGGTGAATTAATTGCTTTCCTGGAAGTGTGGAAGTTTTTGAAATTGTTTTATAGCTTAGATGCTGCAACAGATCATAGCAAAGCTCTGGGTGTGTATTGTACCAAAGTCAGGTGACCAGATGTGATGTCATTCTATAACCAACACTGAAATGATTTTTAAGATATTAGTGTGAGATATGACAAAACTTTTGCAGCAGCACTTTTTTGGAACCTGACAGGAAAGATCTTTCACAAATATGTCATACAACCTCACACCTCATCTTGCCTTGCTGTAGTAAGCAACTCAAAACATCATCTTGTCTTGCTGTAGTAAGTAACTTAACTAGGGAACAGTAATTCTTAAGTTAATCAGGAAACTATAGTGAAATTAGTTAAGTATTGTTCTTCTGAATCTGTGTGAATCTATCCAACTGTGTTATTTTTATATATCTCCTGTAACTAAAACTTTGTTTTTTATTGTAACTAGTTATTCAGTATTCTCATGTTTTCTATTTTATTATTTAATTTAAATGTTTCTATACCTTTCATTATGGCTGATCTTTTAGAGAATACTTTTAATATCATAAGAGTACTTCTGCTTATTTTAGTGACAATGTGGCCACTCCTCAAAGCCTTTCTGCATTAGACAAACTCTACCATTTGTATTAGTATTATTTTACTCAGTATAATTGGGTATCCTTGTAAGAGCCTTAGAGTAGCTGACAGGTGGCAGCATAATTACCTTATAGTCTGGTCTCAGGGGGCACAGCTGGTAAATCTGTGCCACACTTCCGTGTGTGTGTGTGTGTGTGTGTGTATGTGTGTGTGTGTGTGTGTGTGTGTGTGTGTATGTGTGTGTGTGTGTGTGTGTGTGTGTGAAAATCAAATATCCAAGTGGGTATGTCATCTACTTGGAACAGGGACACAGAGCTCAAAGTAGTCAGTGTGGAGTCATGTTTGGGGACTGGAGAGAGAGAGAGAGAGAGTCCAGCCCCAGGTCTGGAATTTGCTCCATGTGTGCTCTTAAGGGAAACCATGCTTGGTGCAGAAAGCTGCATCTGAAATTATTCTGTATATCCATTTTTGTTCCTAATGGCCATCCCTCACTGGTGTCAGTGGTGAGGACTGATGGTCCTTGATTACTGGCCCAGAGTAAGGACCATCACAACATGGTCAAAAATCTCTGTGCAAATCACATTAACAATACAAAAAGATGGAAATGCCTGATTCTTAAATTAGATGGCAATCAAAGTTAAACAGAAACAGACAGTACTTAAAAAACATAAGTAACAGGAAGTTGAAGAAATATTAGCTTTGAAAGGAAGATTGCAAGGCTAGCAAAGGCTCAGACCACAAAAACTATGCTGCCCTTCCTTGGAAAGGAAATGATCAAAGACACTGTCGTTTACATATTTTGCATGAAAAATTTCATAAAATTCAAGAATATGAACTAAGATTCAAGAATATGAACTAAGTTCTGATAAACAAAAATGCAAGTTTTCCTAGAGCCTGACATTTTAGGCCAAAACACTAATTCGGTATAACACATATTTCTTGTTATTTTTACTGCTTACATTTACTACCTAGACAGCTTACTTTTTTTAAGTGCTCTGAACGTTGAGGCTGTTTTAATTTTGTTTACATATACATACACTAAAATTATTGTGAAACCACAGAAATTACATGTAACGATCATACAAATAATTCCTGCAATTTCAGGCCATGAAAATGGAATTTCATTTTTGAATAATCCTAAATCAGTGTCCATGGAAATTATGACTTTTCTAATGTGGATTTATATGATGGTGGTGGTAAATGGCAAAGCAGTACAATGTTGAGAAGTGCTAAATGAAAGTATTGTCGAGAGACTTCAAGAACTTAAGTTTTCATATGAACCAGAGATGGCAACTTAAAATCAAGCATTTATCATAGGATCATAGGAAGTTACTAGGCTAATGGCCTGAGGGCCCTTACAAGCATAGCCAAGGAGAATGGCCCACCTGTGATGTACAGTGCCACTGCATACAATAACTTGTACTTATACGTGCATGCATATGCATGTTTCAACTGCAGGTCCAGGGTGTGCAAATGCAATACTGGAGCCCACAGGGTTCACATTTTACAAGCCTGTGTGTAGTTTCAGTTCACAGCACAGCTGAGCATAGCATGTGTTAGTGCACTTAGGAAATGGATCTTTTTTGTTTTCGATATGCAGACTTTGTGAGGACTTATTTTGAGCAACGGATTGAACATTTTGCACACCCATCTCAGCTATTCATATTTGCTGATGTAGACATATGGATTATATGGGTAGTTTGGGTTGTAGGACTGAACAGCAACAGTACAAGTTACCTCCTGAATGGCAACACCAGACATGACACAAGAGTGCAACTCTCTTAAGTATAGACATTCTAGAACCTGACACTGTGCTTCTTCATCCCCCCCCCCCCCACATAAAACATTTCATAGGGTTTTGGAGAATCTTTGCTTTTTCTGTAGTGATCTGATGGCTGACCCAGTAAAACAAAGGGCTGGCCACCCGCACAGACATTAACATTTCTCATCTACTATTTAGGGAACTATTTACATTGTGAACCATTTGGGTGTCAGGGCCATTACTTACTAGAAAATGCCTTAAAGCAAATTATTGATCTCAGAGAAATTTTAGATGAGTCTTAGACAAGCAAGTCTACATCAGTATATGCCAACTGATGTGAGATTGCACACAAAATGTTAAGATGCACTAAATGTTTCATACAGACTGAGAGGCAATCTCTGCCTTGCATATAAGATGATCTCTGACCCTATTTTATAAGTACTGCATATCCACATGTCAAATGGCACATGGGTGACTCGTGCTAATGACCTAAACCTGGTGTTTGACATAAATAAAACCTGCTGGAGGGACAGGTTTGTCTCCCAGAAGTTACCACATCTTGGTAATAGACTCCCACTTCACATCAAACAGCGAACCTCATTTGCCCTCTTCAAATGTGATCTGGATAATTGGATGGGTAGCCATAAAGTCAACCTGGGGGGTTCTACCTGTGTCCCTCTTGGACAGGGGCAATAGGGGCCGATAGTGGTAACAAGGGTAAATTTGGCTTGGCTTGTAAGGGCCCTCAGGCCATTAGCCTAGTAACTTCCTATGATCCTATGATAAATGCTTGATTTTAAGTTGCCATCTCTGGTTCATATGAAAACTTAAGTTCTTGAAGTCTCTCGACAATACTTTCATTTAGCACTAAAATTTCTGGAATAAAAGGGAAAACTAGACCACAAATCCAAATATGCACTTAATGGGCACCGCGGGGGGGGGGGGGGGGCTTGGGAAAGCCTGGATTCAGCAAGGGAGCCGAGAATCGAAAAAGTTTGAGAACCACTGTTTCAGGCTATTTAGGAGGCAACCACCAGATATTGTCAAGGCACACTGAAGCAGTGTTTTTGGTATTAGTGAGCACCTTCAGGACCTGTTCCCTGTTGATAGTGGGGGGGATAATCTAGAAGGGATTTAAAAGGGGTAGTGGGTGGGAGTGATTTATTAGCCAGTAGATTTGCTGTGTCACCGTGCTCAGTGAAGGTTGTGTCAATCACTACCAGTTCTGCACACTGCTGAGTATTACCTTTAAGATTCCTGACATAGCTGAAGAAGGTCTTGTGATTGTTCTTAGCATGGGAGGTCTATTCTAACCCAATAATTGCCCTTGCTGGACTTTATTAGACCTCTTAGTTTCATGTTTAGTTGAAGCAGAGATCTCTTGTCTCTAATAGATTCTGTCTGATTTTGTCCATGACTTTTTTCTTTTGTTATAATAGCCTATTAAGGTAAGGATTCCACCAGTTTGTTTGTAATTTTTGTGTGTGTTAGATCTGGGATTTTTTTCTGGTAGGTATGGCAGCCTCAGTGCAGCCATTTACATGTCTGTACAGGATTTCTGTAAATATTTCTGCATAGGTAGCTGTGTTCTCGGACTTTGGGGAACCGTGAATTTTGATAAACTATTGCTTAACAGGATGCAGTTTGTTTTAGTATAGTTCTTTACTGTTAGGGGTATAGTTGGGTTTTCTGGGTTGAATTTTATTTTGAGGGAGACAGCTTTGTGGTCTGACTTCACCAATGAGGACATGACATCTCAAGCCCACATCATAATCAAAAACACTCGCTAAAGATACTCTCCAAAATGAAAAATAGATCATCCATGGGGCTTGATACCCAGTTGACTTGAGAAAAGATACAAAACTAGCTCTATTGGACCCACCTCAACAGTTATTCAACCTAAGTTTAGCCACTAGTTTTGTCCCTGAAGTATGGTGCACAGCTGTTTTGATGACACTTCACAAAGGAGACCCACCACTGACCCTAGAAACTGCAGCTCCATTAGCCTGACAAGTCTTATTTGCAAAGCTGTAGAACATATCATAACTGACCTAATTAACAATGACATCAAAAATCTTATAAGGTTTGACCCACAGCAGTTTTGCTTTGTTAATGGTAGATCATAGCTAATGATTCTGGTCAACTTTTTGAGAGAGTAAAACAAGCTGTGGACAGTGGACATTCTGTCCATACTGCATACCTTTACCTGGCTAAGTGTTAGGATACCATACCACATGAAAACATAATAATCAAGCTGAATGAATTCCAAATTGAGCTCTACACAGGTAGGTTGCTAGCAAACTGGTTTAGGGATAGAACCTATATAGTCAGGGTGGCATTGTGCACCTTCAGTAAACATGAAGGTGATCAGCAGTGTTACTCACCGCTCAGCGCTGTGACCCATACTATTTGGCATCTTCTTCACAGCTCTCCAAATTGCAAACAGAGTTCTCTGACTAAACACATTTAAAGACAACTGCAAACTTAGTCTCAGTGGTCTGCAAACTTGTTATCCTCTGATTTGCTAAATCACCAAGTAAAACCCACATATGTCAGCAACTTGTGCTCACAAAATGAGTTAAAAACTAAATGTTAAAAAGTGCAATATCACTGCATTTGATAAACAAGCCTGTCATCCATTTTACAGTAGAGTCAACACCCCAATTCAAAATGAAAGGGAGGTGACAGACCTTGGAACACGGGTAGATAATTCCTTTGCCTTTGACCATTATGTTGTAATAGTAGTTAGGAAATCTTTTTACCTGGCATTGCTGATACAACATTTATTTCATCTTGATCCAACTAGGTTCCTACCCCTTTGATCAGCCTTTTGGGCCATTAGTTATCCAAAAGTCCAAGACCTCTTATATAGCTGCAAATCAGACAGTCCTACTGACACTAGAACCAGGGATCTAAACGTGCTTCGGTAACTAAACAAAATACTGAGGAGAGACAATTTTTTCATACAATACTTACCCTTTGTCTGGAACAAACTTCTACCCCAAATTAAGCAATGCAATGCACTTTTTTCCTTCCTTCCAAAAGGTGTTCAACAACTGGATTGCAATCCTCAAATTTACCCCATTGGTATGACTGGCCTGCAGCTCTTTAAAAAGCAAGTAAGGTCTAAGGGGGAGGGGGGTTACTGGCTAAATGTAAATGGCCACAGGGCCAGTTAAATTATGTTTTCTATGATTCTGTGAATCTATGACTTGGATGTAAGTAGGGTATGAAGTGTTTGCTTATGCCCTTATTTCTTTAGCTGTTTGTTAAGGGCAAACAATGGGCTCTCATTAGGTGTCTTTTGTCCTTACTTTCTATTTCCTTATCATAAAAGACAACAATACAGACTTTTCTACAAGCAAGGCAAAACAGAATAGGAAGACAGAAAAGCAAAAAGGCAAACAGGAATAGAACAAACAATGGCAGAAGCTCATGTACAGCAGCAACTACAGAACACATCCAGTATAGACACCACCATCCCAAAAAATAAAGGCAATTTACTGGCTATCACAAAGTCAATCCACTTGTAAGTTTTTAAAAGGGGGTTAAAAGCCAACAAGGATAAGAAGGAATAGGCAGCAGACTGAAAAGAGAAAGGTAGTTAGGGAGAGAGAAAAAGAGGCAGGAAGACAGTAAAGGTGAAAAAAGAAGGGTTTCAATAGAGAAAATGATGTGATATAGTTCAATTGGATTGAAAATAGCTTTTGCATTTTGTGAACCCTTCATAAAAGTGGCAAAAGGAAGGATCAACAAGCTGGATAAGCGTGTGGACTGAGATTGTCCAAGGGCTGATGACAGAAGTTGGATAAGACTTGTACTAAAGTCATAAAAAGAAAGACAAGAAAATGGAAGAAACTGGGAAGGGTAGTAAGGCATTCACAAAATCATCTGAGTATCTCGCACAGTGACAGCTAAAACTAAGATCTAGAGCCTGCAATCACTATAAAAGGAACGGCGTGCTGAACAATACTTCGTCTTCTTTTCCCAGTTAGGGGTCACCACAGTGGATCACCTGTCTGCTCATGATTGGCAGTGGAGTTTTACCGTGTCAAGTTGCCAGCCCGGCACCCAACCTTCCACAGCAGGCACACACATGCACACAATCTTACCTAGGGCCAATTTAGAGGGTCCAATCCACCTACAGCATACCGCTGGGATGTGGGAGGAAACAGGAGCACCTGGATGAAACCAACGCGTCCACTGGGAGGACATGCAGACTCCGCACAGAAGGCACCCCAGCAAAGGATCGAACTGGAGAACCTCTTATTGCGAGGTGGCAATGCTAACCGCTGCACCACCGTGGCCACCCTGGTATGTTAAACAATACTATGGATTGCTAAATGAGCAGCGGAGCATACTTGTAGACAAGGCATTATGATGTGGAAATTACTTATATCCAATCAGACAAGGACAGATTTCTTTATTTTCATGGCTGGATGAATCATCCCCATTCTAAATCCATTTAAACTGAAGTGGGATGTATGGTAAATAAAGAATAATCTACATGATGTATCAAAAGGAAACAGCAAAAAAGCTTATGTGGTACATAAGTTGCATGGCACACATAAGGAGGTAATGAAGGCAACTTGGAAAGTCATGCCAGGAAATGATTCTGGGCAAGAAGATAAGTCCACTGCAGGTGGTTCTCCAACACGGTATCACATTGATATTGCAAATACCGCTTAATGATGAACTTTTTAGGAGAGGTGGTAAATTGGACATGATGATCTCTGTTCTCATATAGCATACAACATACAATAGATAGGGAAAAAAACTGAAACAAGAGAGGGAGAGACACACACACACTCTCTCTCATTCTCTCTCTCTCTCTCTATATATATATATATATATATATATATATATATATGTGTGTGTGTGTGTGTGTGTGTGTGTGTGTGTGTATAAAAAAATAAAGGGCAAACTTCTTGTACAGGAATCATATAAGCATACAAGTTACTAAAACAGACAGTTGTTATAACTTCCTATTTAAGATCTATGTCAAAGATCAATTTCCATTCTTACTAAAAATGAGAAAATTGGATTCAAGCTGGTATTGTTGATTTAAACCACAGTTTATTAAATCAGAAAAGGAGATGAGCACTTTCACTATTGTCAGAGCTTCATCAGATCTACGTTAAACATAGCAGTCATAAATAATATATACTTTTCTGTTTTCCATATACAAAGCCATGTAAATTGGAATAAAGGCTGTATTCCAAGAGCACATTCAGTGACACTAACTGTGACTGGTGTTCCGGTACATACATAGTTTGCATCTTTATTGTAATTAGTGCCATTTACTCCTAAGTAAGTATAAACTCACTGTGTATCGGACTGTTGATCAGTGTGCTAGGTATGATATCACATAACATTGTAAGAATGTAGTCCTGCGTTTTTGCTACATTGCTACAGTGTATAGTATACAGTAATTAAATAATGGTAGAGTGGGGAAGAGTAGCAGTTATCAGAACTCATAAAAGTAGTCTGCTGCTAAGGGCAGATATGTAATTAGAATGTAGAATTAGGATTTAGCAACTCTGTGTGAGACAAAGAAGACTTTGAAAAAAGAGGACCAGGGAGAAAAGCTCCACATTGAACATCTGAAATACAATATATCAGTAGTAAACATTGGGTAAAGAAATTAAATTAAAATGCTAGCTTAGACACAGTTTGGACAAGCAGCTATACATAAAGGCTAATTAATAGATTACTAAGTGTAGGTAATACACAATAAATTTTAACCAAATCAATAAGAATTTATAGATTAAACAATAAGCAGAGAGAGGTTAGAGCATTATACATTTCTGGGTAAATAAACAGAGACCAATATGACATTCTACAATTTCTGGATATAGTTTACAAAAAAATTGGAATGTGTAGATTTAATTACACTTAATGTGTCATCAACTCTACTGAGGTACAGTACTGTATAATGTTGGTATGCAAAGAGGCAGGGCAATAGGACAGAGAAAGGGGAATAGATTAGTGAGTAAGTGAGGCAGAGGTAGTAGCACAGTCAGAGGGAGAGGTTTGTCTGGAGCAGAGCAAGGATACAGCCATTTATCGAATAAATGGGGTTTTAGTGTTATTTTAAACTGGGCTAGTGATACAACCTATGTAATATTGTCTGATAGTACATTCCAGATTTTTCCTATATAATTTGAGAAAAGAGACTCTCCTGCTTGATTTTTGGTTACATTAATTTTTATGTGGTGTTTATTAGTGGAATGCAGCTTTCTGTTAGTGGCATATGGTTGAAGTAATATTTGTAGGGCAGGTATTTTCTCAGGTTTGTAGAGGATTTTATGGGTCATGGTTAGCTGGTTGCATTGAAGGCGGTGGGGGAGCTCTAGCTAACAAGCTAAACAAAAAACAAGTGTGAAAATGTGTGTGTGTGCGTGTGTGTGCGTGTGTGTGCGTGTGTGTGCGTGTGTGTGTGTGTGTGTGTGTGTGTGTGTTTACTTAAAACAACTACCTGTATGCATTACTTGGACTTTCACCCTTTTTTATATAGCTATATATGATATATATATCTGTATATTTATCTATCTATCTAAATCTATCTATATCTATATCTATATCTATCTATATCTATCTATCTATCTATATATATATATATATATATATATATATATATATATATATATCTCGATCTATTATCTATATCTATATCTATATCTATCTATATATATAAATATGTATCTATATATATATATATATATATATATATATATATATATATATATATATATACATATATATATATATATATATAAATATGTATATATACATATATATATATATATATATATGATACAGATAACATAGTTTTTGGTTTGGCATGACTGCTTCCTTACATATGGCTCATTTCTGACCCTTTCCCCTTTCTTATGTTATCAGAGTGTGGGAATTTCCATACACACACACACACACACACACACACACACACACACACACACACACACACACACACACACACACACACACACACACACACACACACACACACACACACACACACACACACACACACACACACACACACACAGAATCTTCACACTTGGATTTAATGTCTGCTTCAAAAAAGGTGTGATGAGTCATACTGCATCTGAAAAGTTTAAAATGATAAAGAAAATATGGTATCCTGAGGCCTAAGAGTTTGGTTGGAACCTGGAATGGAGAAAAATGTGCTGGTTGTTTTCTTGATAGTAAAAGGCTAACTGAAGTTTATTTTTGGAGACTGTATACACTCTATATATCGATCTATCTATCTATCTATCTATCTATCTATCTATCTATCTATCTATGGGTCTGCTTCAAAGAATGAAATACTGCTTACCCGAAAACTACATTGCTGAGACGAGATCTCTGAAACCGTAGTTTAACAAATGACCAGGTTGATGAAACTTTCCCCACCGAAAGTTTCCAGTTGGCCAACATGGGATGCACAGCCACCAACCTGGATGGGTTGGAGATAGCACAGGGTCTGTTTTTGTTAAATGTTGGTCAACTAGATACTTACCGTGGGAAGAGTTTGGAAACATGGTCATCCATTTAACTAAGGTTTTGGAGCTCTCGTCTCGGCAATGTCATCTTCAGGTAAGTGATGTTTCATTAATTTGCAATACACCTATATATATATATATATATATATATATATATATATATATATATATATATAGGTGTATGTCAGATGATTGGCTTTTCAGAAACTTGAAAAAATACCAAAGTATCAAGTTTCTAAATACTCGAACAAAAAACAAAAATTACCTTTTTTTATGTTTTTGCAAGGTGTCAAGCCCCCCTGTACAACCCATGTGATGGGCTGTTCCACCACACCCCCTGTAAATTATATATACCAGCTCCAAGATCACAATACAATGAGGAAAAGGGTAAACTTTTTGATCCTCGCTGTACCACAATCTCCATTCAAAAGCTAAGATTTGTCAAAAACTCAATCATATGGTCTTGACCATATGAAGTTCGAGTTTCTGAAAACTCGATCAACTGATAGGGATATATATATATATATATATATATATATATATATATATATATATATAAATATGGATCTATCTTACAACGTCGACAAGTCAGAACGCCGACAACGAGAACACCGACGCCAGATGATCGAAAACGGAGAAGACCGACGGATCAAAACCCCGACGCTGAGAACATCGACATGGGTAAAGGCTGTGTATGTATGCGGTAGTGACGGACATTAGGGTGCGAGTAAGGTAAGTGTGCGATTGTGATAGTCTGTGGGTTAGGGGCGGGTTAAGTGAGTTAGGGTTAGGGCGCGGGTTAGGTAAGTGTGCGACTGTGATAGTTTGTGGGTTAGGGGCGGGTTAAGTGAGTTAGGGTTAGGGCGCGGGTTAGGTAAGTGTGCGACTGTGATAGTTTGTGGGTTAGGGGCGGGTTAAGTGAGTTAGGGTTAGGGCGCGGGTTAGGTGAGTGTGCGATAGTGGCGGACCTTAGGGTTAGGGTTTGGGTTAAGGTTGTGGGTAGTTGTGTATGTGAGGTTTAGTGTTGGTTTGTAAGGATTTTGGTGTGCTTGTGTTGTGTGTGTGCTTTGTGGTCAGCGGATTTGTTTTGTTTGTTGCTTGTCGGGATTATGGTGTGTCGGGCATGTGAGGTTTCGTGTTTGTGAAATGTCGGTTATGTGGTGTCGGTGATTTTGTTGTCGGCGTTTTGACTTGTCGACGTTGTAAGATAGATCCATATATATATATATATATATATATCTATATATATATATATATAGTTCCCCTTCACAAGATCGAATGGATGGAAGCTTGAAATTCATAATCTCGAAACCAGAATCTCGAACTTCCATTCACTCGAAATTGTGAATGGGAGCCTTGGGTTTAAAAAAATAAAAAGTTAGCTTACCTTATTGCAGGGGCCCTGGTCCCCCTGTACCCTAGCAGTTTAAATGTGAATGTTCCGTGACTGCACTATAGCGGAGGAAAGGAAAATCTTCTGTTTTGTGCTTACTCGTATAGCGCGGAATGGAAGATTTCCCTTTCCTTCACTATAGTGAGATCTTGGAGTAGGTATATTTAAGTAGGGGGAGTGTCGGGGGTGCAGGGGGGATTCGCCTCCCTGCGAAAACATTTGAAAGGTGTTAATTTTTGTTTTGTTCCTTTCATATGTTCGAGTTTCTCTAAATTTGAGATTCTGGTTTCGAGTTTATAACTTTTGAGTTTAGTGAAATTCGATCATATGAAGGGGAACCATATATATATATATATATATATATATATATATATATATATAAACATATATATATATATATATATATATATATATATATATATGTGTGTGTGTGTGTGTGTGTGTGTGTGTGTGTGTGTGTGTGTGTGTATATATATATATATATATATATATATATACACATACACATATGTAAAGATATATCTTTTTTTATATCTGTCTATATATATAGATATAGATATATACATCTCTCTCTCTCCACATATATATATATATATATATATATATATATATATATATATATATATATATATATATATATTTTGTGTGTGTATACATTTGTGTAAGTGTGTGTATTACAGATAATATCAATGCCTTGGAAGAAACAGTAAAAATGTGTCAGATTGCAAATCAGGGACAGATAAGCTATGTGTAGTTCCAGAAATGGAGGAATGTGGCTACCTATAACCTACATACATCTGGAGAAGAAATTGAAAGATGATGACATGCAAAATTCTAATTTGAGCAAAGATTAAAATTTAGTAATTGATTACTTTAGGCTATAACATTAGGCTCACAGAAATACTCCATGCTTGGAGGCCGGGAGTTAGGCATGTTGAATGCATATTTTACATTATTTGAGTGGAAAACTGGCATGGATGCCAAAATGGGAAAGGGAACAGTTGTTGTTGAAGGGCACAGGAAACATATAGAGGTTATATTTATTTTATGTTATTTGCATTTGTTTACCTGGAAAGTCTGATTGGAGGCCTCTGGAGAAAATCTCCAGGAAAAAAGTGTTTGAAAGTAAAGGATAAATAACTTAACATTAGAGATAAAAGGTTTACTATTGTTTGTTCGAACAGCAAAACATTTCCCGTTTGAAACAATGAAAAGTAAACCCGAACACAAACATTCTGACCAGCCACAATGTTGACCCAAATGATTGACACATTTGAGTCGATATTATGGCTGAAACCACCACATGATAGCCTTATAGGAGCTGATGTAAATCAGACTCCTATATGACATATCACCCTCCGCTACTAATATATTCTAACTCTGAGATCGCACTACAGTGGGGATATGGATGAATTTCCAATCTCCACTGTACCGTGATCTCCATGCAGATAGTCAGATACACTTATGGGAATGCACTACTGCATTCGCATAAGTGTGTTCGACTATCCCATCCATTTATGTTTTGTGCACAACATGTCGTTCACACAACCATAGTAAACCGAGATAAAATGCAATAAATTAAGAAATTTAAAATATCAAGACACGGAAATATTGGTTCTAAAATTTATGGTGATAAGAGATACATGCACTTTGAGGAGAATACAGGCAGTTAGATTTGGAAATGCATGCTGATGAGACATGAATATTTAGCAGGTTAACAAGAAGTATTCTAATTTGCAGAAAAGCCAACAAAATAGACTGAGGAAAGGTTTAAATGTGTTAACAGGGGTAAACATAATGCAAACATTATAATCAATATAATAACAAGTCTTGCTGCGGTACCGTTGTCACCCACAGTATGACGTTGTCCTGTTCGATTCTCAGCTACAGCGTCTTCTGTGTGGAGACATGCGTGAATGGGCGTACCTTCATTGAAGGTTGTGCATCAGAGCTGGCAACTTGGCACATAAAAATCTACTAGTAAACACAAAAATCTCCATAAAACAGGATTTCCAATGAAGGCAGTCCCACAAACTCTGTAGTAAAATACCAGCTGGTAATTTTCTTCAAGACTGTTCAGTCCAAAAAACGACAATGGATAATATAAAATATTTTATTTTATTTTACCACAAAACAGCCCGACAAATTCAAGCAACAAAGTTTAAGCGCTTTCATTTCCAAAACAGGAAACTTCATCAGAATAATGAATGTAACTCTGGCTGTGTATTTATACAAGTCTAATTCAATTAATTATTCAATTTATCATACACTTTGTTAAAACTGAATTGAAATTAAAAACATATGGTTCAATCTGTTTTGATAAAAAATGTGTATTTCACTTTAAATGCTTCACGAAAAAATGACACCACTTTAAAAAACTTTAAATAACTGTGGTTAAAATTGCAATACACCTTTTAACCATATAATAAAGCATAGCTGTGCACAATTGTTAAAATTAAAATAAACCTTTTACAATAAAAAATAAAAAATATATATAATATATAGTGTATATATAATATATAATATAGTATATATGTAAAGTGTATATATAATATGCAACAATTTTGTGCAATATTATATTGTATAATAGCAACAGTCTACAACTAACAATAATAAATAATAAAATGAATAACAAAATATAAATAATGAATAACAATATTAATGTCACTATAAATGCATAATATATAAATATATAGTTGTAGTTTAAATTTATAATATATAAATATATAAATATATAAATATATGTGAGTCCATAGTTGATATAAAATTAATTTAATTTAATTTTGATGCCAACAACTGAATAAAATTATTATGTGTGTGTAAACATAAATAATTAAACTGTCATGTCCAACGTAATAGACTATGTACTCATATTCAAAATTTTTCTTTTGTTGTTGTTTTTGACTTTATTGGCCCTTAACCTTAGGGCTGGTAAAATTGACACACAGTCATTCATCCCTGGGGGTGTACTGGCCTCCAATTGTAATTGCCATATCAGTTCCCTGGAGGTTAACTGATTTTCCCAATCTCCCCCTCTGTTGTCCCTAGGTAACATTTCCAATACCCAAAATTTAAAACTGGCTTCCTTGCATGACAGTGTATGTCTAAAAAGTGCATTTGTTTCCTTCTTTCTATTTACATCATACATATGTTCGTATATTGTTTGTCTCAAAAGTCTTTCTGACTTTCCT
This sequence comes from Protopterus annectens, assembly GCF_019279795.1. NCBI lineage: Eukaryota > Metazoa > Chordata > Ceratodontiformes > Protopteridae > Protopterus > Protopterus annectens. Next base: position 661,822,254 of record NC_056735.1, read on the forward strand.
ACATAGTAAGCCCAGCAATAAGTGCAGTAAGCTAAATATACTATCCCTCGGTTATAACAAGTGTAATATTGCTTGCTTTTAAAACATAATGGAATAGTAGGTATAGTTAGTTCACCTGTATTAGTTATGAATGTACATTGAGAACATCTACCACACCGATAAATTCCTTTTTTCTTATTATTTTCATCATTCTCCTGTCCACCTTTCTCAAAAATATTCTTGAGATTAGGACCCTTTCTGAAGTTGTAACATAAATGTCTGTTGAATATATCTAACTTGTTAGGCATGCTCTTGAATATATCCCAAGTCTTGTTTATAACTCTTCTTATTGCATGGGTATTGGAATTGAATGTCATGACAAAAAAAGGAGTAATTGGTTCCTTACTTCTATTATGTTTCATTAGTTTCAACTTCCAACATATTGTCTGTAGTATTACTTCCCATATTGCTACTACCAGTATTCAATAAAGGTGTATATTTAGTACCCCAGCCCTTAATCACTTCATGCTTAAGGGACATAATGACTGATTCTGGATAGCCTCTTTCTAGAAATAATTTGTGCACATAATCCATCTCTTTTAAAAAATCCACATACTCTGATGTCATCCTTGCCACCCTAACCATTTGTCCTTTTATAATGTTTTTCTTCTGCAATGGAGGGTGGTTACTGTGATAGTGTAGATAAGAATTAGAGAAACAGGCTTTTCTAAAAATTCTAGACACATATTTATTGTTTTTATCAACTTTTTGAATAGTAACATCCAAGTAATGTGTCTCCTCCATATTGAATTTATGTGTAAAATTAAGGAACTGAGTGGAGTTATTTAAGTATTCCATAAAAATAGATATTTTTTGTGGTGCATCTTTCCATATAATCAATATGTCGTCCAATAAATGATAGTATTTTTCTATATTGTTCATGAATGGAGAATTAAACACAAAATGTAACTCCCAATATAGCATGACTATTTTGGCAAATATGGGGGCACAAGCTGCCCCCATTGCAACCCCGGCCAACTGTTGAAAAATATATCCTTGAAAGTAAATAAAATTATTTTTTAGTACAAGTTCCATATTCTCTAATATTAATCTGAACTCACTCTCATTTAAAAATCTAAATTCTAACAACATGAGTTCAAACCACTTAAGACCTATGTGGTGTGGAATCACAGAAAAAAGATCCTTTACATCCACTGTTAAAAATGAATAATGGGATTGATATTGTAATGTATTAATTTTCTTCAATAAGTCCCATGAATCAACTAGAATGTGTAAATATAGTTTATAAAAGGGCTTCAGTTTTGTGTCAACATAAATTGCTAAAGGTTGAGTTTTTGACCCATCTGAGGTCACTATGGGTCTTAATGGTGGGTTTTCCATGTCTTTATGTATCTTGGGGATACCAAACATTGTAGACAAAAAGGGTTTTTCAACCTTGAAAAACCTATAAAGTTTGTCATCTATTAAACCTTGTAATAAGTTGTCTTCTGTTACCAAGTCTATCTTCCTATATGCTATTTTAAGTTCATTTTTAGAAATAATGGTGTATCGCCCCTGTAAATTTAGGATATCCATCATTTTTGTTAAATAAGTCCACCTATTCATTAGTACTACCCCTCCCACTTTATCCGGTTTCATAATTCTAAAGTCTGCGTATTGTTGTTTGATTTCATCCAAAGTTTTTTTTTCTTCTAAGTTCAAATTAGAATTACCATAACTGTATCTTTTTTGATAGTATATTTATCTTACTTACTTAATAGCTTTTTTTTCAAAATTACTAATATCACTCTGCAGGGGGGAGTTGTATGTACTTTTTCTTACTAAACTATCACAATGTCTATTTATATTACCTTTAAATGCCTTTGCAGATGCCAATGCTTCTAGATTTAATTTTCTGCTAAATAACTTTATATCTCATGTAATTTCAGCTAAATCCATTTTTTTAGTTGGAACAAAAGTGAAACCCTTCTTAAACAACGAAAAATGTCTATCCTCAATTGTAATATCTGTGTAGTTATAAATAGAAAAACCTCCTTTTTCTTGGTTAAGAACACTATTGTGAGTGTTGAAACAAATCATCCCATAGTCTCCGTTTTCTGAGACTGTACCTACACTGGTCTTGTAAGGTAGTATTGCTGTATCAATTTCTGTCAATAATGATGGTTCCCCTGGTACCTCTGGTTGTATTTGTTGGTAGCTTGTGCATATGTTGGATGGGAAGGTAAATTCTGTATCTGTTCTGATCTCCTGGGTCCCTCCTGTCCTAAAGGGACTTCATGTTCACTAAAAACCTCATTGTAATTATTATTGTTGTTATATGTACCATCGTCTCTCTGTAAATCATTATTGTGCTGTTGTTTACACTGATAAGACCCAGTGTTCTGGTGTTTAACTTGTGAATACCTTCTCCTCTTAGAATCCCTAAACTGCTCTCTTTGGTGCCCCAAGGGGTAGGTTTGTTGATGTTCATAAACCCATTCGTCCCTATCTAGTTTGGCCATTTTTCTTTTATGACTTTTAACCAAAATATTTTCAACATCATTAAAAACTCTAAAATAATTACATTTATATTCCCTGACAGTAAACAATAAATCTTCAGATATTTCTTTGTTCAATTTTTTTATTTTGTCATTCAACTCATCCATTAACATGTTGTTGTTATTGATCATTGCTTTCATCAAAGCTAAACCACAACTCATCCATTAACATGTTGTTGTTATTGATCATTGCTTTCATCAAAGCTAAACCACAACTCATCCATTAACATGTTGTTGTTATTGATCATTGCTTCCATCAAAGCTAAACCACAACTCATCCATTAACATGTTGTTGTTATTGATCATTGCTTCCATCAAAGCTAAACCACAACTCATCCATTAACATGTTGTTGTTATTGATCACTGCTTTCATCAAAGCTAAACCACAGTTATTCAGTAGTTCTACAATTTCTTTCTACAAAGTTGAACCCATAACAGTAACATTCGGAAACTTGTTTAACCTAAGCCCCTTAGGCACATGTTTCCTTTTAATACATTCATTTAAAAAACAGTTGTCAAGATTTAAGTTTTTAAATTTTAAAATAAACTTTTGGAGCAGCTTACATTTATCAGCATAAGAAGTGTCTTGCTTTTTATGTCCATATGCATGAGACTAAGAAATGCTAAAGCTTCTACTGAGCCAGTCGCTAAGATTAATATCACCATATTTTTCCAAAAATGCTCGATCATCATTGTTCTGTCCGTACACCTCTCTCTCACTCATATTTCCACCAGGTTTTTAGAATGCGGTAACCTGGAATCTTGTATATTAATGTTGTTAGCGTTACCACTGTTGGTGTGCTTACCCGTAGATGGTTGTGCACATGGAATACAGCCTTCCATTTCCTGTGAGTTGTAGTCCAACTGGGAAAAGGCTTGTATAAGCCTGGTGAGCTCACTGATAAGTGTTTGTTTATTCCTAGTACCCTGTGAGGCCCCTCGGCTATCCTGTAGTTCCATTGAAACAAAAAACTGATAAACGAACACAAATGGAAGAACGGAGAAAAGGCAACAAACTAGTAAACACAAACATCTCGTAAAACAGGATTTCCAATGAAGGCAGTCACAGAAACTCCATAGTAAAATACCAGCTGGTAATTTTCTTCAAGACTGTTCAGTCCACAAAACGACAATGGATAATATAAAATATTTTATTTTATTTTACCACAAAACAGCCCGACAAATTCAAGCAACAAAGATTAAGCGCTTTCATTTCCAATACAGGAAACTTCATCAGAATAATGAATGTAACTCTGCCTGTGTATTTATACAAGTCTAATTCAATTAATTATTCAATTTATCATTCAGTTTGTTAAAACTGAATTGAAATTAAAAACATATGGTTCAACCTGTTTTGATAAAAAAAAGTGTATTTCACTTTAAATGCTTCACTAAAAATGGCACCACTTCAAAAACTTTAAATAACTGTGGTTAAAATTGCAGTACACCTTTTAGTCATATAATAAAGCATGGTTGTGCACAATTGTTAAAATTAAAATAAACCTTTTACAATAAAAAATAAAAAATGTATATAATATATAGTGTATATATAATAGATAATATAGTATATATGTAAAGTGTATATATAATATGTAACAATTTTGTGTAATATTATATTGTATAATAGCAACAATCTACAACTAACAATAATGAATAATAAAATGAGTAACAAAATATAAATAATGAATAATGAATAACAATATTAATGTCACTATAAATGCATAATATAAATATAAATATATAGTTGTAGTTTGAATTTATAATATATAACTATATATATGTATATATTATATATATAGTGAGTTCAGATTAATATTAGAGAATATGGAACTTGTTCTAAAAATTATTTTATTTACTTTCAAGGAGATATTTTTCAACAATTGGATGGGGTTACTATGGGGGCAGCTTGTGCCCCCATATTTGCCAATATAGTCATGCTATATTGGGAGTTACATTTTGTGTTTAATTCTCCATTCATGAACAATGCAGAAAAAAGCTATCGTTTCTTGGATGACATATTGATTATATGGAAGGATACACCACAAAAAATATATAATTTTATGGAATACTTAAATAACTCCACTCAGTTCCTTAATTTTACACATGAATTCAATATGGAGGAGACACATTACTTGGATGTTACTATTCAAAAAGTTGATAAAAACAATAAATATGTGTCTAGAATTTTTAGAAAAGCCTGTTTCTCTAATTCTTATCTACACTATCGCAATAACCACCCTCCATTGCAGAAGAAAAACATTATAAAAGGACAAATGGTTAGGGTGGCAAGGATGACATCAGAGTATGTGGATTTTTTAAAAGAGATGGATTATGTGCACAAATTATTTCTAGAAAGAGGTTATCCAGAATCAGTCATTTTGTCCCTTAAGCATGAAGTGATTAAGGGCTGGGGTACAAGATATACACCTTTATTGAATACTGGTAGTAGCAATATGGGAAGTAATACTACAGACAATATGTTGGAAGTTGAAAATAATGAAACTTATAATAGAAGTAAGGAACCAATTACTTCTTTTTTTGTCATGACATTCAATTCCAATACCCATGCAATAAGAAGAGTTATAAACAAGACTTTGGATATATTCAAGAGTATGCCTAACAAGTTAGATATATTCAACAGACATTTATGTTACAGCTTCAGAAAGGGTCCTAATCTCAAGAATATTTTTGAGAAAGGTGGACAGGAGAACGATGAAAATAATAAGAAAAAAGGAACTTATCGGTGTGGTAGATGTTCTCAAGGTACATTCATAGCTAATATAGGTGAACTAACTATACTACTATTCCATTATGTTTTAAAAGCAAGCAATATTACACTTGTTATACCCGAGGGATAGTACATTTAGCTTACTGTACTTATTGCTGGGGTTACTATGTAGGAAAGTCAGAAAGACTTTTGAGACAAAGAATATACGAACATATGTATGATGTAAATAGAAAGAAGGAAACAAATGCACTTTTTAGACATACACTGTCATGCAAGGAAGCCAATTTTAAATTTTGGGTATTGGAAATGTTACCTAGGGACAACACAGGGGGAGATTGGGAAAATCAGTTAACCTACAGGGAACTGATATGGCAATTACGATTGGAAGCCAGTACACCCCCAGGGATTAATGACTGTGTGTCAATTTTATCAGCCCTAAGGTTAAGGGCCAATAAAGTCAAAAACAACAACAAAAGACATTTTTTGAATATGAGTACATAGTCCATTACGTTGGACATGATAGTTTAATTATTTATATTTACACACACATAATAATTTTATTCAGTTGTTGGCATCAAAATTAAATTAAATTAAATTAAATTAATTTTATATCAACTATGGACTCACATATATTTATATATTATAAATTCAAACTACAACTATATATTTATATTTATATTATGCATTTATAGTGACATTAATATTGTTATTAATTATTCATTATTTATAATTTGTTATTCATTTTACTATTCATTATTGTTAGTTGTAGATTGTTGCTATTATACAATATAATATTGCACAAAATTCTTACATATTGTATATACACTTTACATATATACTATATTATATATTATATATACACTATATATTATATATATTTTTATTGTAAAAGGTTTATTTTAATTTTAACAATTGTGCACAGCTATGCTTTATTATATGGTTAAAAGGTGTATTGCAATTTTAACCACAGTTATTTAAAGTTTTTGAAGTGGTGTCATTTTTTCGTGAAGCATTTAAAATGAAATACACTTTTTTTATCAAAACAGGTTGAACCATATGTTTTTACTTTCAATTCAATTTTAACAAAGTGAATGATAAATTGAATAATTCATTGAATTAGACTTGTATAAATACACAGGCAGAGTTACATTCATTACTCTGATGAAGTTTCCTGTATTGGAAATGAAAGCGCTTAATCTTTGTTGCTTGAATTTGTCGGGCTGTTTTGTGGTAAAATAAAATAAAATATTTTATATTATCCATTGTTGTTTTGTGGACTGAACAGTCTTGAAGAAAATTACCAGCTGGTATTTTACTACGGAGTTTGTGGGATTGCCTTCATTGGAAATCCTGTTTTACAGAGATTTTTGTGTTTACACGTAAAAATCTACTGCCAATCATTAGCGGACCGGAGTTCTGCTCTGGCGACCCCTAACCGGTAAAAGCCAAAAGACAACACAACCAAGTCTTAGTGAGATTACAGTGTGAGAGGTCTATTTGCACTGTTGGTAGTTCTGCTAGTTATTAAAGAATACAGGGGCTAAAATGAACATGTTTAGGGATGACAATAAGCAGCAAAGTTGTTTGAAATACTGATGATACCAGAGGTAGATAGGAATAAGAAATATAGTAAATACTATTGGTAAAAGAGGGAGAAGTAACAGATAGTGCAGGTGCTAAGAGAAGAAAGCATGGTAAAAGTAGAAAGAAAGAATGGTGTACAAGAAAACATACAGAGAGTTTGTCGTATTTGAATATTGTGTTCTTCCATATTGAGCTGGGTTTAACATTTAACCTGGAGTTATTTAGATGTAGTCTCATCTGTCTAAGATGTTACTTTGGTTCTGTTTTAAATTATTGCAGTCTTTCAACTTGTCTCAAAGGAACTAGGATGAAATTCCATTTTTGAGACACAGTTTAAGTACAATGAATCACCTGCAGAGTTTCTTTGATTTAGTTATGGTAAGTGAAAATTTATCTCTGGAGTATAAGGCTCTATTTGAGAAGCAGAGATGAAAAACAGAGTTGAGGCTTGAACATTTCATCTGTTTTGTGGAGTCTGTGAATAGTCAGTAGCTGTGAGTATGCTAATGTATGTGAAAGTTCAAACCAATTCAAGTGTTTGAGAGTTACATAATTGTGAGATCTTCTGGCATAATTTGTGGCAAATTTGGCAATGAAGTTTAAGATTTAGAGATGCGCTCAAGTTGGTGAGTTCTGGAGAGGCATATAGGAGGGTTGGGAGATGGTAGATTATAGACATGTTCATCCTTGCTATATCTATAAGGAATGTTTTTTCCTATAACGACAACCTATTGTTTGGTGCACCTTTTTTTGTTTGTAGGATGTACGATCCAATTTCATCTGGTCATCTGTGATAATTAGCAGTTTGATATGTGATACCAGTTAGTGTTGTTCACTGAAGTTATTGTGAAGAGGCTTGTTTTGGAATGAATAATGAACTTTTTACCTTTGGATTAAGGAGGATTTTGGAATTGTGAAGTCGAGTTTCAATGGAAGAAAAAGGTTCTTGAGTTAGTTGAAGTGAAGATACACTTTTGGGTGGATAGAACAAGGTGGACTCATCTGCATATTGAACACGATGCATATCTAGAAGTGGTCTGTAAGTTACTTATGAATAAATTAAATAGTAAAGGGCCAAGTACAGATCTTTGTAGACCACCTACAGAGATAAGTAAAAAGGAAGAGTGTTCATTCTGACATTTTACATCCTGGAAATGAACCAAGCTGGTGCAGATGTTTAAAAAAAAATTATAACAGTTGTCAAAACATGTTAACCCCACTTGCTCCAAAAATTACAACTTCAGCTTAGCTTTTACTTGGCAACATAAATTATCTTACAGTGTAGTTTATGATATTGCTTTTAATCTGCCTTTTTTTTACTATATAGCCCTTAGGAACTCCATCATATTCAAAGCATCAATAACAAACTTCATACTTTGCTGTAAAAAGACCTCAACAAACATTGAATTATAGCTGTTAGGAAGAGAGATGTTAATTTACCAGACAATGGTATTTTTTTAATTCCATGACATCTATCAAACCATTCTGATTCATCTTTCTTATATATATATATATATATATATATATATATATATATATATATATATATATATACATATAGGCATAGCTACATTTACAAACATCCTGCCTCCATTTACTAACTTTCAGAAATTTACAGGATGAAGGTATTATGTAAATAATTACTGAGTTTGCTAGACACAGTATTAATTGGATCCCATTCTGTTATGATCACATAAAATACATTTCTGAATTTGCTAGAGGAGATGTTTTGGGTAGTGATCTCCATAATTCCCTGTTCTAGATTACAAAAAGAAAAAAAAGAGAGAGAGACAGTGAGAGAGAGAAACAACAATAAAAGAAAATAAAAGTAAGTAAAATCCAATTAATGTAATTCATGCCATCTCTGCAATAATATATTTTTGAAAAACTTAAAAAGATAGACTATTCTTGAATTTAGCATACTTAGGGTGTTACTAATATGGATTTATCTGTATTTGCATGGTGTGTGTGTGTGTGTGTGTGTGTGTGTGTGTGTGTGTGTGTGTGTGTGTGTGTGTGTGTGTGTGTGTGTGTGTGTGTGCATGCTCGCATGGGCATGCTTCCAGTCTAGCCAATCAGCTGGATAGTTTCATTGTTTCAACAGGAAAAAATAAAACACACTTCAAAGAGGCATGTCATAAATGTGTTTTCTTACCTCACTTAGGAAAAATAATGAAAATAGGCATCATCAACTAGGGACTGACAAACAGATTTCAAAGTAAAGCAATCCCAGCCTGGGATGACATGGTCAACAGACCTCGATGCTTTGCCAGAGATGGTCTTCATCTGTCACCTCCTTGAATTTCGGTTACTGGCTAATCTTGCCATCCCCATAATGCCTTTTTTTAGGCAATGTCACAAGAACAAAATTCCTGATGTAAAAATACTCTCTAAAAACAACCTCAAGGTTATGCTGCTAAACGCTAGGAGTCTAAACCAGAAACTGCACTCACTGGAAGCAGTCCTAACCTTGGAATATGATGACATTTGTGCAGTTACTTAGACCCGGTTTAAGGCTGCAGAGAGTACCCCAGCCGTACCAGGTTACATTTCCATCCACATATTCAGAACTGACCACAAATCAGTCTCACTAGAAGTATCTCCCCTCCCCCTGAGCAACAACTAGACTAAAAAACTTCTCTAAGGCCAATTACAACCTCTTACATGACAGCATAAATAGCTTCATAGCCCCTCTCCCCACTGATGGAACAGACACCTGTGCTGAGTTATACACCAATGCTTTATACAAGCACTGTACAATTGTATTGACTCTGTCATGCCTGACAGAATCAAAGCAAGCTCTTCAAGCTAAAACAAACCTGCCTGGTGGACAACTGCCATTAACAGGCTGTATAATAGGAGAAATAAATTTCTGTCTAAGCGAAGGAAGGAATGCTCTCAAAACTTAAAACACTCCCTCCTCAATTTAATCAAACAACTAAGACCCCTAGTCAAGGCCTTCAAAGCTAACTACGAATCCAAATTAGCTTCCCTAACTAAGGATAACCACAAGGTGTTCTTTAGTTACATCTGTAACCTCAAAGGTAAGGGCCAGATTTGCACTGAACTTGTAGTTAATGGTACTAAGTATATCAAACCTGTTGATATAGCAAACCTGCTAGCTGACAGCTTCAGTGAAAACTTCACTCCCCTGTCTCTGCCACATATACCGCAAAGCATTCCTAACACCTGTCCCTCACCTATTATCTCCAAGGATCAGGTATTAAATACCCTCTCCAAGGCCAAAAACAAAACCTCTATGGGACCAGACAACATCCCGGGCTGTGTTCTACAGGGGTAAATTAGGAATTAGCATCACCATTGAGCATGCTTTTTAATCACAGCCTAAGCACTGGCTTCATCCCAGCAGAATGGAAAGCAGCTACCATCATCTCTTTGCACAAAGGGGGTGCATCTTTGGACCATGGGAACTATAAACCCATTAGCCTGACCAGCCTTATCTGCAAGGCCTGGAACAAATCATCATGGACCTTATTAACAAAGATATAGGACATCTCCAAATGTTCAACTCCACCCAGTTTGGCTTTGTCAAGGTGAGATCATGCCTGTTAAACTTGGTGGACTACTTTGAGACAGTCACCAAAGCCCTAGATGAGGGCAAATCTGTGCATATGGTCTACCTAGACTTAGACAAGGCCTTTGACACAATTCCCCATGCAGGCATCATTGATAAACTCACCCAGCTGGGTATCAACCCATATATTGTCAGGTGGGTTGCAAACTGGCTCACTGATAGAACTCATACAGTCAAAATAGGTGACTCCACCTCTTCCAGCAGTCCCATAACTAGTGGTGTTCCACAGGGATTGGTTCTGGGACCCTTACTGTTCAGAATCTACTTCTCCAAAGTACAAGCTAAAACTAAAGGACTATGGCTAACAAAGTTTGCTGATGACTGCAAACTGGGAGCAATCACTGAAAACCCTAGGGATGTCAAAATCCTGCAAGAAGGTCTTACATAGACTAATGACTGGTGTCAAAGTCATGACCTTAAACTTAATGCAAAAAATGCATTATCATCCCCTCCAGCAAGGGTGATTTTCCTGCAAGCTATCACATCAATAACGATACCCTAAGCACACAGTAGTGAGACATCTTGGCACACAGGTTGACAGCAACATTAACTTTGATCACCATCTCTCCACAGTGGTAAGAAGGGCACTTTATATTGCTCATCTCATAAGTAAGGGTATTACCACTAGGAAAAAAGAGGTTATAACCCACCTGTAGCCTTCCCTCACCAGGCCAATAATAGAGTACAATGCTCCCTTTGGTATGTTCCTTTCCAAACACCTGCAGCAATTAGAGAGACCATAAAGGTTCCTTACAAAGTAAATTCAAGGTATTCAAGATCTGTCTTATGCAGACAGACTGAAATCATTGTCATTTTACTCTGTGTCATACAGACTGCTCAGAGACAACCTGTTCCTTGCAAACAGAGCAATCTCTGACCCAGCTTTAATGGAAATGCTGCACATTCGCAACTCAAATGCCAGGTGGGACACTCACTCAAAGGTCCTTAACCTGGTATGTGACATCAGCAGAACTTGCTGGAGAGACAGATTTGTCTCACAGAATTTGCCCCATCTTTGCAACAAGCTTCCTATTCATGTTAAACAAAGCCACTCTTTGGCCCCATTTAAGCACAATTTCAACAACTGGATGGATAATCGGACATTCACTCCGGGGGTTCCACCTGTGTCCCTATTGGACAGGGGCAATAGTTGCTGATTTTAGTGTCTGCTTGAACCAGACACACTTGGGAACACAGGTTGAACTTGGCTGGGCTTGTAAAGGCTCTGGGGCCATTAGCCTAGTACTCTCCTATTATCCTATGATTCTATGATCCTAAAACTGACGTTTTGTGTTAGCAGAATGCATTATGGGAGGGGCTAGCAATATATTATTGTAATCTTATTAAAATGAAAATTCTTGGGTATTAGTATTGACCTGGGATCTCAAGTAATTAGAATGAAGTATCTATCATTCTACTTACTGTGCAATTTGCTGCCCTAAATGAGTGGCTGATTTGCATATGGTCAACTCTGGAAAGATTTCAGTATAAGGAATGGTGATTCTCATCATACCTCTCAAGTGTACCTCATTACGAGGAATGTACCTCATTTGGGGTCTTAGAAAGTTCATGTTCCTCGAAGTTCTTCAAAGTACCACATTGAAAGAGTCTGTCACACATTCAGTGTTAGGAATTTTTTTTAAGTGAAATCCATGGTAAATAGAAATGAATCATATTAATTCATTAAAGGATCTTCTTTAAAAGTAAAACCAGCATATTTAACCATCCTATGACCTTCCTAGTTGAAGTTGTTAGTAAGCCATTAGTATGTGTTCCACATTTTGCCCATTTGTTCCACATTATGAAGGCGAGTGTTCCTCATTTTGGAGATGGAAGGTTGAGAGCTATGATTCTCATAGGTTTTATTTTTAAGCAGTTTGTAATGGGCTATTGCTTTGTGCTTTAGCTTTAATTTTAAATATCTGAAAATACAGTAAGTCAACAATTATGTTCCTCTCTTCAAGATCAATATAGGGTGTCCTGATTTTCACCTCAGAAGTTGTAAGTGAATTCTTTGCTGACACTTTAACTCATATTTTTATTAGGACACATTAACCATTTGCAAAGAGTCTATACTTGTGCACATTTTGTGTAAAGGGTAGATCCTTAAGAATGCCACAGCTGCAAAGTTATTTAATTAATCCTTGTTATACCTAAACATTGAGAAGATATATTAAATGGTGTATTATATCTTTTGCTTTCATGTTGGATTACACATTACTTTGTATTGAAACAAATATATGGTCTTTATATGATTTCCTTGTTCAGAAAATTGACAAAGCTCTAGGTAGTGGAACAATATTTGCTTATTTCAGTGAAACTTTCTATTCTTTTACTTTCCATCCTTTAGTAAAAATCTACTGCCAATCATTATCGGACCGGAGTTCCACTGTGGCGACCCCTAACCAGGAAAAGCCGAAAGACACAACAACAATAACCTAATCAACATAAAGTTATTAGTTATTTATTATGGTGGTTTACCAGGATGGGCTAACCAGGCCATATAAAACCATTTTCAGCAGAAGACTGAGGAGAAAAGCTCCAAAGTTAAAAATAGATTAAAAATGTGACATGCAAAAATATGTTAAGAAAACAAGGATAAAAAGTTACAACTTTCACTATTATGTAAAATAAAATGGAAGTTAACATCTGTATATGCTATGAGACAGAGGGATAAGGCAGGAGATTTTAAATTGATTAGAATGGATATAGTTAAGAAAAAGCTAAAGTGATGAGGAGAGTGCTAAAACAAAATGCGTTGAAGACAAGCTGTTGAGAAAAATAGAATTAGAGTAATGAAAGGTTGAGAGGAGGGGATGTGGAATATTGTAGGTTTCTTAATGAGAATAAAAAGGTCAGTCAGCAAATTTGATTGAAGACAGAATTAAAAGAGACAAAGTTAAAGGAACAGGGAATAGAAACATAGTAGAAACACAAATTTATGGAGCAGTGGTGTAACCCTGTGTTTCCAATTCTTTTTGTTTGAATTATTGTTGTGCATTAATTTAAAATGACTCAAATGTTTATGATGGCTGTCTGTTGAACAGAACTTTGCATAGTTCACCTAGAATTTTCTGAATGCATTTTCAAGTGAGAAGTTATCAACACTTTTTATGAAACAAGTTGAAATCATTTTAATGGTGTCAGTTATCACAGTGGCATGTTAGGATTGTTATTTTAGTCATTTTAGTAAATTTAATGTTAGCATAGATCATTATAATCAGGTCCATTCTACAAACAATGCCATTTTTAATTTGGTCTTTGAGTATTTTATTATTACTATTATTATTTTCCATTTCATTAATTTTCATTTCTAGAAGTTTCATTTAGATTATTGATGTTCTGGATTTTATATTTAAAACGTGTGTGTGTGTGTGTGTGTGTGTGTGTGTGTGTGTGTGTGTGTGTGTGTGTGTGTGTGTGTGTGTGTGTTGTTTTCTAATCATTTTTTTAGTGACACAGAGTTTTCTTAACAGAAGACATAGGCAGAGGACACCAAAATATTTAATGTTACAGATACTATCTACATAAATATTTGTTGATGCAGATGGGATGGTAATAAAAAGAGAATGTTCAGTTTAGGTCAAGTAAATGCTTTTATATAACTTCTATATCTATGTGCATTTTGGGGGCAAAAGTGGGAGCTTATATGCATACATATATGTACACATTTATATGTATATAACATTCTATGCTTGTGTATGTATTTACATGCATATACATAATTAAAAAAAGTAAAACATAGACAACATCTCCCCTTTCACTTAAGTTTAAGACAACAAAATATAAGTACTGACATTGTTTACTCTCTGAGATGTGTAAGGGGGAGGGGAGAGTTATAAATTCCTGAAAATAACCACCGATACCTAGTCATATGCCTATTCTTGATCTTGATAACATGTAACAAGCAGACCCATTTGAACTCAGAACAGTTCAAGCTGTTTAGAGACAAAGAAGATACGGATACAGAATAAGTAACATAGAGATGTTTTTGACCAAAGTGACAATGGAACTCCTTACTATTTGACAACTATTGTTTAAATAAATCTGGTGATCTGAACATAAAAGGCCTCTCAGCTTCAACAAATATTAATAGCAACGATATCATGACACATGACAACTTTGTAAGACTCCCACATCTATGGAATATTCTGCTTCTCAATTAAACTCAGCCAAATCAATTCAAACTTTCAAGAAGGAACTGGTTGACTACATGGCTACCTGCAAGTTACATTATGGGGTCTGGAGCATTAAAATTTTCAACAGCCAACAGGCTTTAACTTGCTCACGAAACCTATGAAACTATGTAAATATTTTATCGTGTTTGGTTAAAGCTATTTCAAGCTCATAAGAGACAAGCAATGACATTCCATTCAGTAGGAGCAAGTGATTGACTTGTCTTTTTATTTCCAACAATATTTTTATTTATTTTAACTCTGGTGTCCAAATGTAGCATGACAGTACACGGTTTCACATATACATAACATATGGTCAAAGAATTACAGAACATAAAAGATGCAGAGAATTACACTAGAGAATAATCAAGTGGCATAAACCTTAAAATATTAATTTTATATAATCACGAAAAAACAAACAAAACATAACATAACAATATGCACTATGTACATGTAGTGCCACGAACAGTTTAGTTATCAATTATGAGTTACCAATAAATATTGATTTTTCAGACTCATTTTGGCGAGGCTTGTCAAAAACTTATCTATATTGTGTATGTATAGTTAGATAATGTTTTATTTATGTGCATTTGTGCAACCTTGATTCTATCTGTCCTAATCTCCTAAAATGTGGTCAAGAAGGAGACTCCAGTATTTTAGATTATATATCTTCTTCTTTTGGTTGGTTATAATTAGTTTATGTGAAGAAATGTATTTAGTTGCTATATTTTTAAATCCAGTTCAGGGCATTTGTGTATGATCTAGCCAGTTTTGTGTGATGTATAATTTGACTAGAGCAAAAATGTGTGATTAAAATATATAATGTACTTGAGTTAATGTTAAGTATTGTGAATTCCCAAGAAAGAGTTGTTTTCTCATATCCCATTTTTTTCTAATCTCACTCTAAGGGCACACTATAGTTTGTAGGAACATTTACAACTCCAGAAAATATGTAATATATCAGCATTTGGAGCTAAACAGGGTGGGCAATTAGGGGAGATCTCAGGTTTGTAGTGATTGAATTTATTTGGGGTTAATAAGCATTGTTATTTATAATTAGCTGTATATATACATGTTTCTTAAAAGCTATAAGTTTGAGAGTATTTTTGATACCTTGAAATTGTTGCTTCATAAAAAAATTCTCAGTTCTAAGGGACCAATACTTTGAGTATACCAGGGAAGATTGGTGTTTTATATTAGTTATCAATTTATATACATATGACATTTTCTTTCTTAATAGAAATAGCTTCCATAACATATCAAATAGTCATTTCTCGTCTTTGCCAAACTTCAGGTTTTCCATTAAGTATGACACAAGATATCTTAATTGTTGTATTATTATTGTATAGTTTTTGCTAAGGTTATTAAGAGTTCTAATTTCCTCAATGGGTTTCCCCACACATTTTAATATATCCCACAGATTCCAATGTCTGATTTTAGGGTAGTTATCTAAATTTATCATTTTTTGTTCATCATAATATTTGGTTAAGGTGTAGTGGTTGGAAAAATATTAGATAATCAGAAAGTTTAAATGAACTCAAAAGTTTTTGGAATACAAATATTTTGTTTTTAAGCAGGGCATGCATTTTCATGTGTTTAATATTTTCTTGTTTAATAAAGGGGAGTGCTTTAGGATTTATTTTAAGTTTTTAAGTATAGTCATACCATAGTTTAATCCATATTGGGGACCATTCCTTCTTTGTTGGATCAAACTCACCAATTTGCAGAATCCTCTTAGATCAAATAATATCATAATATAGCTCAAAGTTAGGAAGGCCCATTACACAGTTATTTTTAAGACATATTAATTTATGATAACTAATTCTGGTAGTTTTAGGGTACTAAAGATAGTTTGATCAGGTCGTTATGATAGATTTAAACAATTTCATAGGAAGTATTAATGTTTGATGCATTAAACTGATATAACAATTTAGGAAGTATATTCATTTTTATGATTACCACTTTCGAAAGAAAAGGCAAATAAATTTTACTCCATCTTTGTATATCTTTTTGGATATTTGCCCATGTTTTAAACAAATTCACTTGGGTTGATTAGTTATAGTTGTTATCGAAGTTTATACATAAGTATTTTAAACTATAGCTATAACTTATTTTTATATCTGTTTCTGGGAAGTATTTTTTTTGTGGCTAAGTGGGTTTGTTGGGAACATAAGAGATTTAGTCGAGATTATTTGGTAACTGGATGTACCTGAGAACTTATTTATTGTTGAAATAATTTTATTTTGGTCTGTATTAGGAAACTCCAACCCCAGGATTCAGCAAGCTATCACAGTGTGCAGGAATAGTGCAGGAGCTGCAGGAGGCAATATGGCCTCCGAAAGATCCAGGAACAAGCTCCTGGGATGTGCATGAATGCTCCTGCATTATTCCTGCATGGACACAGCACCTGTATGCTAATTACCACATTTGCAGGTGAAAACCATGCAAATGAGGTGAATTAGTGATCCAGGAAGCTGGCAACCATCTGTGCAGGATTAGTGTAACCTGCAGAAATGTACTCGGTTAGTAACTGAGTACATTTCTGCAAACTACAAAATAGAGCTGTGACAGCTCCAAATAAAGGGTGTGTATAATGTGTAAAGCATGCCAGTGGCCAAATATATGGCCATTGGCATGGAAAACAGTTGCAAAAAAAACCAGAAACCTTTTTTTTTTACCAATTTCGGCCGTTTAAGCATAGGGCAATGGGGCGCAAACAGGATCGGATGGAAAATAAAAGAAAAACCCTAAAAAAAGCTTTCTCTGGAAAATCACAATTTTGTCATTATAGTCAATGGCAGGCAGAAGACAACAAGGCCAGTAAATAGTGGTTGCTAATGGGGAAGACTCAGTGTGGGACTTGTAACTAGGCATTAGCAGGCAATCCTATGGAAATGAGGGAATGATACTGAATCACAGATTTCCCCTCATTGCTAGCCTGCACCCAACCGTGTAGGTGCAGGAAAACCATGGTGCAAGACTAAGAGCTAGCTGACATCGGAGAGGGGTGTGCCAGGCATACTGTAAGCTTATTGGAGCTCTATGTCTTGAGTTTGCCCTTAGCTTAGCAGAGCTAAGGAAGGGTGTGTGTCTGAAGTTGCCTAGCACTCTTTACATTGCCTAAATGGATGTGCATAGCTGTAGGAAGGTAATCAAGGAGAACTAGCATAGCTGGCAGGTGAAATGTATCAGAATCACCCAATTACACAGGCAGCAGCCCAGCTCAGCATAATACTATAAACTATGAAACACCTTTCCCTGTGTTTTTTTCCCACAAACTCTATACCACCGGTGTACACAAACGGGGAAATTTTACCTAACAAAAGCAACAAAATGATAGGGGCTGCATTCGCTCTCATAAATCAACATGTGGAAGAGGCTGAGGGTGGTCAGGATGAGAATGCTGAAGACCAACCCACTGTGAGGAGAAGGTGAAGAGTGTACAGACCCAGGGTAACCTACCAGGGGCTACATGAGCTTGCAATAGTAGAGCGCTATGGGGTGGACAGGGACCTCCTACAGCAAATTGTTGAGCTGTGCTGGTCACACCTCACACACACAGAACCAACAGAGGGGGAAGCCATCCCAGTGAATGCCAAGGTATGTGTAGGCTTAAGAATACTAGCCACAGGTACCTTCCAAAGGCCAACCGGGGATATCATGGGGATCTCACAGGCATCAGCATCCACAGTACTCTACCAGTTACTGGATGCCATGTCAGCACATGCTGGTGAGCACATATAGTTCCTCAACATCCATGAGGTGTTGACCAGCAATATGCTTCTCTTCCACCAAATAGCAGAATACCCTGAGGTAGTGGGTGCTATAGACTGCATGCACATACACATCAAAGCACCAGCCATCGAGCGGGGTAGGGTCTACATAAACCACAAGGGCTTTCCCTCCATCAACTGCCAGGTCATGTGCAATGCCCAGGGCATTATAATGAATGTGTGAGCTGGTAGCCCTGGAAGCTATCACGACTCCCACATCTGGTATATGATGCAGCTGTACCAGGGATTTGCCAATGGGGACATCCCATATGGCCACCTAGTGGGGGATGCTGGTTACACACTGGAGCAGTGGCTGATGACACACATCAGAAATGCACACACACCCGAACAAGAACTCTATAATGTGGCACATGCACATACCAGAATCATAATAAAGCATGCATTTGGGATGCTCAAGTCATGGTTCTGGTGCCTGGACATATCCAGTGGAGCCTTGCAGTACTCACCAGTGACATGTACCCAAATTGTCATTGTATATGCCATGCTACATAATATGATCCTGCGGAAACAGCTGCAGCATGGGGCAGGGCCACACAGCCCCCCACCATTGCTAAGGCCTACACAAGCACAGAGTGACTTGGAGGAGGAACAACCTGAGCCTACCCCAGTAGGCAGAAGGAGGCATGCCCAGTATGCCCAGGCCTTGGCAAAGAGGCTACTTATAGCATATACACTGACCCAGTAGGAACCCAGGGAATGACACCACTCTCTGACTTGCACATACAGTAAAAGGGATGCCAAACATGACACTACCTGTGCATAATCATGTATAGGGAGTGTACTATGTGCATCCAACATAGTCAGCCCTCCAGCACCATCCTCAATACTGACACAGTCACAAGGTAAGTCACTCTCCCTATCAACTGCTGAATGGAGTAGTATGTTCTGCTACTTGTATCTATGGTATGGATGTGAGCATGCAAGGGAATCGGGTAACTGAATAGGATGCCAGCAGATAGACTCCTATATCAGCAGCATTAAATCTTTAGCAAATACTGGTGTCAACATAATAGCCAGTACTAGGCAAGGTGACAAAACCCACTGCAGGACATGTGGTGGGCCAAATGTGTGTCCATAAGACACACTCATGCAAGTCAGTGAGGCTCACATACCCAACAACAGTAGCAGCCAGCAGGACAAGCATAGACAAACACAAATAAAAGCTGTGCTAAGGCCTCTGATTGATGGCTATGGAGAACAGCCTCCCTCCAGACTTACACAGACAGACTACAACAGGTCAGGCAGTGGGATGTTAGTTCTGAAGGGTAAGAAGTCTGAAACTGAAATGTAGGTCAATAAAACCTAAGAACTTTAGTACACTGATATGCCACTAGTCTGAATGATAAGTCAGACTACAGAATGAAATGGAGTACCTGAAATACCAGTACAGTCATAGCAAATGTGTACAGTTGTCAGGTGTGCCCCCCACCAATTCTATGTAAAAATGTAGTAACATGTATGTGTAGGTATAATAACAGTGGAGCACAGATTACCTGAGCTGGCCAAAGTAATAGGATAGATTGTAACATGTGTACAATGTGCAGGGCTGTGTGTGTTATATAATGTGTGAGAGTGGTCAGCATGTAGGCATGGTGGATTGTGTCTTGTTGGCCAGGGGCCAGTACTGCCAATGACAGGGCCAAGTTCTTACAACTGCAGTACCAAACAGAATGCATCCCAGCAAGACACATTCCAGCAGTAAGCCATACTAATTGTTCAGATGTAAAATCTGTCCCCAGACATACAAACAGTACACAGCTGGAAGTACCCTACACAGAGAGTGTATAAAATGTTTCTGTCAAATGGACACACCTTTGGAATTGTACATACAGGTTAGAAGGACATTAGTTGGGTTTGTAGTATGGAATACTGATGTCATCTGGCCAAACACAGGCAGACCACAAAAGTCACAGGTATGAAGTACTGAGAAACTGCTAATGTCCCTGCACAAGCCAGCATAAGTGGAATGCCCCACGTATATCTGTGAGTCAGCTGCAAGCAGCTTCCATACCACACATGCACCCAGTTCACCCCACCATCAGCCACAGGTACCTCACAGGTCTTATCCCTGTTGTTGGGAATGAGTACAATATGACCACCACCTCTGTATGGAATTGCCACAGAATGCAACATGCTGAAGAGGTGTCCCATGCAGGTGTGCTCCTAGCTGTAAGCTGCTAGCATCCACACCACTGAATCAATAAGGACAGAAACTATTAACATTAACACCTTGCACACCTACCCTGTCACCCCAGGGGAACATAGTGGCTTGCAGCCTGGGACTGTAGGAGTGACACAGTGCAACAGCCTGCTACAGATGGCCTGCATCACTACCAAATGCCCTACAGTCCTCTGTCAAAGGCCTGTGTCTCACACGTACTGCTAATGTATGTTATCTCATGGACACCCAAATAACAACATAACACAGTCCACAAAACCCAAATGCAAGGCCATGTCGACAAACCCCAGTAGCATGTCCACTATGTCCTACTGTATGAACTGTGGACCAACCGCTAAATGCTGCTGGATGAAGTGATAACTATAGGGAACTCATCAGATAATATTTGCTTAATGTGCAGAAGAGGACAGAATAACAGGGTGGGGGGGCATGGACGCCATGGAGTGTGTGAAGTCTGAAACTCAGCTGTGTGCACATACTATCCCTGCCTGCAAACACAGGAATGGGTGGCTACAAACCTGCTTGTAAACCACAATGTGAAGGGGTAATGACCAGAAATATGAGCCCTCCCTCTAGGTAACCTGTGTGAATCTGTACAGTTGTGAGGTATGGCCTCAGTAGGATATGGCCATACTGTCACTTCGATGGATGTACAAGCATGGGATCCACAGCCACCACTGTACCAAGATGCTGAACCATTTACACTGACCCATCAGCAAGTGTCTGCAGCTTCCCCTCCAGAATGGCATGATTGTGCAAGAATATGTAGGCTGCAGACCACAATACTGGACACAGCTCCATTCACCCTGTGTTCCCCAGGAAATTCCTGCAAGCAAATATGTATACCTGACAGTAGTTGATCACATAAAACATCACAGTGTAAAACAGTACATATGTCTGAATATTTCTGCTAACACCAAAACCATGTAGCAGAAGCAGCCCAGACACAATTACCTATAGTAACCCACTGTCATTTGCCCATTGTGACCCCATATTGTCAACCGATCTACAGATACCCTGCAGAAACAGGTTGCTAGCTGTAGGTGTAGAACACAAAAGCCTGCACTGGAGTGCAACCTACCTGGAATGGATTCACACATTCAATACAGAAGGTCATACTGGGCATGCTCCCACACTTACAGAAATGAAGCCCATGTCTGGCAACAACAGTGGACTATACATATCTGACAGTTGCAGATGTTTGTGCACACACTCCACATTGCACACCAGTCATGCTTTGCACGCACATCGGATAGGAATACACACATATATCCAAGGACAAAACACTATAATAGGCCAAACTTACACATACATAGATGTGTGGAAGAGAGTGACAGACAGTGACAAAGAGCCTCCCAGCATGAGGCCTGTCCCACCCAGCACACATCTAATTGGCTAAATCCACATGATGTGCAAATGTCAATCACTGTAGACATTTGCCTCTGGTATCACTCAGCACTATAGTGTCTGTGGTGCTTGTGATAACTGTGTAACATGACTGTATAAGTCATTATTCATCTAGCAGTTGTATACACATACCTGTTAAATGTAAATCTGTGTGTGACTAAGTGTTGTGTGTGTGCTTCCAGATGAATGGTTTATGGCCCATTTGCACACACTCTGCAGTCCTCATTGCCCTACTCTGGCAAGCCTGATGATGTCATTCAGCTTGAAATACACCTTTGGGAAGGAGTAGCCCTATAAGCTCTGTGGTGTGTGCTATAACTGCATAATGCAACAGTGTGATGTACTAGTTAGGTAGGAGTGCTAATCGCAGGCATGGCAACTATGAGACTGTGTGTGTGGTTGGTTGTGTGTGTGTGTGTGTGTGTGTGTGTGTAGGGATCAATGCTTTTGTGGCCATTCAGAGTCACTACACTCCCCATTGCCCTACTTTGTCAAGCATGCTGATGTCACTTACCTTGAAATACATCTTTGGTAGAGGAGTAGCCCTATAAACTCCATGGCATGTGCTATAACTGTGTAATGCTATAGTGTGATGTACTACTTAGGTAGGAGTTCTAATCCCAGACATGGCAACTGTGTGTGCATGTGTGTGTGTTCGGTTGTGTGTGTGGGCAGGGTTCAATGCTTTTGTGGCCACATACAGTCACTAGGCACTCCTAAAAATGGAGAACATTGATATCTGTGCAGTAACAGAGATCTGGTTCAAGGCTTCTGAGAGCAGTCCTACAATACCAGACTACAACTCTTACCACACCTGTTGCCCACCAAACCAGGAGCGAAACACTAAAGATGGAGGAGTGTCCATATTCACCAAGGATATTCACATCACCAGGCTAGCTGCCCAACACAATGCGTCGGAAATTCTCCAGGTGCAACTAACAATAGGTAAGACTGCAATCCAAATTGTATAGCTTGCTACAGATCCCCCACCCTGCCCCAAGATTCTTAATACACCTTTCTAAACATACTGGAAAATATTAAGATACAACCAAACACCCTAATATTGGGTGATTTCAACTACCCTGCCATTAACTGGGAAAACTACTCGTGTGCCAACACTTTTGCCCAGTGGGACTTGGAATTCATAATTCCCAATGCCATGGATCAACTAACCCATAGTCTCACCAGGGGCTCCAATATCCTAGACCTGGTCATTACCAACATGGGAAATCGATGTGCCACACCTATGGTCACCCCCTCGGTAGTCAGGTCTGACCATAAGCTAATCACCCTTGACATCCACATCCCTTCCCCACTCCCCATTAAAGAAACCTCTGTAAAAAACATCTCCAAAGCCAACTTCATGCTACACAAGTCAGAAGTGACAAACATCATGGCACCCATGCAGATGGGAACTAAAGGTTCAACTGCTGAATCCTACACTAAGGCACTGTACGAGCACATCCACTTGTGCATAAATCGTGCCATCACAAATAGAACCAAGACACTCTTCTCCAAGAAAAGGAAGCCAATCTGGTGGTCCCCTGCCATAAACAAACTTTACAACAAAAGGAAGAAACTGCTGCAGAAAAGAGGAAAATCCCAGGATGTAAAAAAACTACCTTACCAGCCTCAGTAAGAAGCTGAGATTCCCCATAAAATCCTCCAAAGCTAGTTACAAAAATAATATGGACAAAGATTCCAAAGACAATCGCAATCCATTCTATAGCTGTGTCAGAAATCTAGATGGCAATGCTCAGATCTTTTCTGAGCTACAACAGAATGGCATTAAATATACTGATCCCAAAGATATTGCCAATATCCTGGCAGATTGATTCAGTGTCAACTGCACCCCCCCCTCACCCCCTAAACGGCCCATCTCAGTACCGAAAGATTGCCAGATTCTGGTAATAATGGCTACACAGGTAATAACTACACTCTCCAAAGCTAAGAATACAGCATCCATGGGACCAGATAACATCCCGGCTTGTGTACTACATGAACTACAAAATGAACTGGCACCTCATCTAAGTGCCATGTGTAATCATAGCCTCACCTCAGACTTCATGCCCACTGAGTGGTGCACAGCTACAGTTATCCCACTCCACAAGGGGGATCCACCTTAGATCCTGGGAGCTACTGCCCCATCAGTCTGGCGAGCCTGATCTGCAAGGCCATGGAACATGTTATCATGGAACTTATAAACAAAGACATTGGCAACCTTCAAACACTGGACCCCTCCTAGGTTGGGTTTGTAAAGGGCCGATCTTGTCTCCTGAACCTGATTGATGTCTTCAGATCAGTCTATAGAGCTGTGGACAAGGGTAAGGCAGTCCACACAGCCTATCCGGACCTTGCCAAGGCCTTCGACACCATCCCACAGTCTGGAATCATAGATAAACGTACTAAGCTGGCCATTAATTCCTACATCACTTGATGGGTGGCCAACTGGCTTACTGACAGAACGCACAATGTAAAAGTAGCTGACTCCAAATCCAGCTCCAGACAAGTGACAATTGGAGTACCTCAGGGTTCAGTCCAAGGATGGCTCTTGTTTGGCATCTACTGCTTTAAAGTACAGGCCAACCCTATGGGACTCTGGCTAACAAAGGTTGCAGATGACTGTAAACTAGGAGCCATTATTGAATCCTTAAATGATGTGGATATTCTGCAAAAGGGCCTTACAGAAACAGATGCTTGGTGCCAGAGCCATGGGTTGAAGCTCAATGTCAAGAAATGTATAGCTATCCCCTTTGGGAAGAAACATGTACCCATGAATTACCACATAGTTGGCAATGCACTAAACACTGAAAGTATGATAAGAGACTTAGGGACACAGGTGGACAGTGGTCTCACCTTCGAAAACCACATCGCCACAACAGTCAGGAAGTACGCCTATGTGGCACACCTCATCACTAAGGGCTTTTCATCCAAAAAAAGGAAGTCATTGTCCCACTGTAGTCATCTCTCAGTAGACCCATTATAGAATACAATGCCCTGTTTATTTACCTCTTAAGACATCTGCAACAACTAGAAAGGTTGCAGAAATACCTCATTAAAAGAATCACAGGCCTAAAGCAGATGCCCTATGCTGACTGTCTAAAAATCATCCAGCTATACTCTGTCGCATATTGTCTACTCAGAGGTGATCTCTGCTTATTATACAAGGCCATGTCAAACCCAGAGCTGTTGGACATGCTACACGTAAAGAAATCCCAGTCCCCGAGAGCCACATGCTCCAAGGATCTAAACCTTGTCATCACAATGAACAAAACATGCTGGAGGGATGGGTTCCTGGCTCAGAGTCTCCCTGACTCTGAAATAGCCTGCCTATACATGTCAAACAGAGTGCCTCTTTGGCCCTCTTCAAAAGGAACCTTGATGGCTGGATGGGAGATAGAAAATTTCACTCCAGGGAGCACACCAGTTGCCATGCTAGACAGGGGTCCAGGGAAGTAAATATTGTGGGAAGAAATAGCCAGGGAATTTTTATGGCTAGGCTTGTATAGGCCCTAGGGCCAATAGCCTAGTACCAACCTAAGAACCTATGAAGCTATGAACTTCACTTTCCATTGCCCTTCTTTGGCAAGCCTGCTGATGTCATTCACCTTGAAATACACCTTTGGGGAAAAAGTAGCCCTATAATCTCCATGGCACATGCTATAACTGCATAATGCTATAGTGTGATGTACTAGTTAGATAAAAGTTATAATCCCAGACATGGCAACTGTGATACTCTGTGTGTGTTTGTCTGTGTAAGGATTAATGCTTTTGTGGCCATTCACAGTAACTACATTTTCCATTGCATTACTTTGGCAAGCCTGCTGATTTCATTCACCTTGAAATACACCTTTGGTGAAGGAGTAGCCCTGTAAGCTCCTGGGGTTCTTGCTATAACTGCTTAATGCTGTAGTGTGAAGTACTAGTTATATAGGAGTTCTAATCCCAGACATTGCAACTGTGAAACTGTGTGTGTGTGTGTGTGTGTGTGTGTGTGTGTGTGTGTGTGTGTGTGTGTGTGTGTGCATGATTGTTTGTCTGTGTAGGGATCATTGCTTTTGAGGCCATTCACAGTGAAATCACTTTCCATTGCCCTACTTTGGCAAGCCTGCTGATGTAATTCACTTTGAAATACACCTTTGGTGAAGGAGTCACCCAATAAGCTCCACGGCACGTGCTGTCACTGCATAATACTGTAGTGTGATGTATTAGTTAGATAAGAGTTCTAATGCCAGACATGGCAAATGTGAAACTCTTTGTGTGTGTTTGTTTATCTGTGTAAGGATCAATGCTTTTGAGGCCATTCACAGTCAAATCACTTTCCCTTGCTCTACTTTGGCAAGCCTGCTGATGTCATTCACTTTGAAATATACCTTTGCAGAAAGAATAGCCTCATAAGCTCTGTGGCACATGCAATAACTGCATAATGCTGCAGTATGATGTACTAGTTAGGTATAAGTTCTAATCTCAGACATGGCAACTGTGAAACTCTGTGTGTATGTATTTGCTTGCCCATGTAGGGATCAATGCTTTTGAGGCCATTCACAGTCAAATCCCTTTCCATTGCCCTACTTTGGCAAGCCTGCTGACTCCATTCACTTTGAAATACACCTTTGGAGAAAGAGTATCTTGGTAAGCTCCATGGCACGTGCTATAACTACATAATGCTGTAGTGTGATGTACTCATTATGTAGGAGTTCTAATCCCAGACATGGCAACTATGAAACTGTGCATGTGTGTGTGTGTTTGTCATCAGTATCCTGTGTGGAGGTAGCTATGATCGTGCAATAACAGGGCTCATCGTGAAGTGGGTTAGGCAAAATTCTTATATAGTGGGTCTATTATATGTCACAATGTCCACCTTACAAGGACAACAGATGTCAAACAGCAGAGAGCTGGTGTAGACAATCCATACCCCTACATGTGACATTATGGATTGGGGAACAATATAGGCAACTCTTGTATTACCCAGAAAACACTCTCCACCCATATCTCATACACAAACAGACTTGGCTAGGCAACAACCACTATGTTGGTAGTTCCTTGCATATTACCCACAGTTAGTAACCATGGTGTGATTGCAGTGGACTACAGAGGACATTGCACCCTGTGGCATCTCTAAAATAGCCAAAGCATTGCATACAGTAGACCTTTGTTATGTTTCCCACTGGACACTTGCAACAACTGTAGAGTCAGCAAATATAACCCACAAAGGAAATACCATGTCTTATATACATGCCCTGTATGGACAGATGCCACTAACACCAGTGAATACCTGTATCATGCTGTCAATGTAGGTGCAGGGTCAACCTGAGTTACATTGGCAGTTCTCACCACATGAGGTCAGGAATGCTGCATTAGATGATAACAATCTGTCCACACAACATGCCCCAGAGACCCCAGGTACACTTCCACATGTCACAGAACATGCATGTGAGACGTGCACATCCCAGACACCATCCATGTTATGGTATATAGAACACATACATGGCAAGCATTGCACAGCACTGGCCACCCACACTAGTAACCCAGATGAGTGGATGGTGAATACAATATCCACCTGTGTGGGCCAATCCAGAGACTACACCCCAGAGCCACACTGCAGACCATTGTCATGTGGTCTGATGCCAAGATATACACTTTGCCTAGCCTTGTACATCCTTCTGGCACAGTCAGCCACTACACACCTGTGAAGCAATGAAGCCATGCATGTCACTACTTGCAAACCTATGTCTGTGTGTGGAGATTAATGATTTGGAGGTCAGTCACACTCACTACACCTCCCATTGCCCTACTGAAGCATGCCTTCTGATATCAGTCATCTTGACATACACTTTTCCCATATATCAGCCTGATAACCTCCGTGGTGCATGTGATGCCTGCGTAATACTATAGTGTAGCAGACTAGATAATTAGGAATTCTAATCCTGATCCTGCCAACTGTGATAATGTGTGTGAGTCACTGACAGAGTATAGCTTTGTCTTCCTTGATACCGGTTCTTGGGAACAGGCACATATACTACACCTACCGTATCCCTCCTTTATCACTGTTGCTGATGTCACTGTCCTTCAAATATACATTTGGACAGCTCTCTAACATGTAAGCTCTGTGGTGCATGCAATAAGTGCATAGAAATGTAATAGCAATACATAGACAGGCAGGGGTTTGAAGCCCCGTGCTGGTAAGTGTGTGATACAAACATGCTTAGCTTTTACTCTCCTACCTCCTCCCTTTCTTACTTTGTCTCTGTCTCTCTCACTTCCTCTCTGGTGGATGTGGAGAAGTACACCTGCTTTGCTTAGGCAGCAGCTTGTTTGTTTTGTAAGTGATGCTCATGATCAGCTGATGGCCTATGCACAAATTGCAGTCCCCCACTAGCTGATTGCATGTGGAACAGCTGTGGTAACATTCCCATAGCCAATTGGATGGAAACACACTCCTATAACTAGGAACATATTGTGGATGTTGGTCCCTTTCATTCACTGTGAGCAGGACTTCATGTCGGTGTTTGGCAAACAGCTTCACAGAGGGTAGTGGGATATACCTCTTACAACATACACTTTGGAGACAGGCCAGCAAACAGGAGGGGGATGTACCAGACCTGACTACCCTGTCGGGCTATCTGCAGACTTGCCAGTGTTTGGAGTCTTACATGTGTTGTGTTACTCACACATTAACTATCTTTAGAAATACAGTAGCATAGTCTGAGGATTGCAGTCAGTACATGGTGACATCCATGAGAGTTACTGACTTCATATCCCTCATAAGACATATGTCAAAACAAACCCTGTTACTCCAGTAAATGTATGATGTTATCACAGCAACATGTCAATATTAGCCCTGTATTTGTGCCTCCAGCCACAACTCTGTCAACCTTTGTACATATGTCATGAAGTAAGAAGTGCATATGTTCAGTACACCATTATTTATTGACATCACACCTGATAACAAGCCAGTGAGATATCAGACTGCTAGACATGTTATGTATAGTAGTGGTTATATTTGAGGCCAAAACCTGGACATTCTGTCGTAGTGTGTACAGTAGTGAGGTCTGTGTACTTATGGTGATTGTCGACAGTGTGTGTATTGTGAATGTGTACCTTGGCCTGTGTACAGACTGTGGTAGATGTCATTGTTCTTGGTCCTGTTCTATCTGATGTTGCATGCTGCTCCAGTGTATGGTATCCTATCGGCTTACATGTTTGTAGTGCCAAGCACACACACATGTCCCATACCACAGTCAGGCATCAGAATACAATGTGTATTGGTCCAGTATATATACGGTTAGTGTGTGAGTGGCACATATGAGGATGGTGTTAAAGAGACAGTCCATATACTGTAATATTAAGCACGCTTACCATATGTGGCTGTGGCTGTGTTCACATTGGTTGTGGGTATGCGCTTTCACACAGGTGTCTGTTACTCCCTGCTGTTACATGCCTGTAAAGCCTGCTATCTTTGCAGGTACATGTGTATTCCCCCATAAGAACTGTAGGCCAGTGTTCTGGCAGTCTGCCTGTAGTTTTCACAGTGCTTTGTGATATGCCTAGCAGCTCAGTGTACTTACACAGTGTAATGTTATGTCCAGATATTTGTCAGATGTACTGCTGCTGGGCCACCATAACTGTTGTGTATTTCTGACAAAGTAGTGGGATGCTGTACAGTTGTATGTCACTAACCAGTGGATAGTATGTGGGCTTGTGACCTCTGCACCATCAGTTATTATGTGTCAGGACAGACAGGAGTGTGTGAATGCATAAACTGTGTGAGCATATGTATTCCAGTATTTACATGATATACCTATTTACATGGCTGTTAACATCCACAATGTCAGACTTGGTCCACACGTCTTGCACGGGGGTTCTGTGTGTACTTCTGAACTGACCAGAGTGTGTCAGACTGTCCACATTTATTCGTCATATCTCTGCTGTATTTCACAGGACGATTACTGTGATATCTGTGGTACTGTACTATGATGATCTTAGGATGTCTGTAAGTAACTGATGGCATACATGTCAATATCAGATGTGACCCCCACACACAACATTTCTGTTAAGACAACCCCTGTTACAGTAGCAACAGTCTACATTTATACCTGCAATACTTACATGACATCCTCTTGCACTAAGAGGTTGTGACTATTGGTGCTGAGGTATGACTCCAGTCCATGTTCTGGACATATGTTAAACATAAATATATATATATATGTATATATATATATATATATATATATATAGATATATATATAGATATATATATAGATATATACACCTATACATATAAATATATGGATATATATATATATATATATATAGATATAAATATATATATATGCATATACATAAACATATATATATATATATATATATATATATATATATATATATACACATGCACACACACACACACACACACACACACACACACACACACACACACATATATATTTATATATATATATATATATATATATATATATATATATATATATATATATATATTTTTTTTTTACAGATATCTACATTTTATATATATATATATATATATATATATATATATATATATATATATATATATAAGCTACAATTTGTTCTACAATTAGGTTTTGCGTGGTCTGTTTATTTAATCAAATAATTAAATAATACAAAGAAATAATTCTTTGTATTAAAACATTAAGCCAGCCCCAGTCAAGAAAAGTAACGAAGGCTAGTTACATTTTATTCACAATATTCATTTCATTTTATATTAATTATCAATTAATGATGTCAGTTTCTGTGGACCAATGAGTGAGAATTATTTGTTATAAAAGAACAATTTAGTCTATTTGTAACAGGATTCTGAAGAAGTCTCAGTGGTGAGATGAAAGCGCTGTTACTCATTTTATTATTTTCTGTTTAAATAAATATTAGTTTTATTATATTCACTCTGTGGTCGTAGTTCATAATACCAAAACAACGTGATTGTGGTTACTGGACAGCCTTCATTGTGCCGGAGCAGCGTTGAGTTCTGTTTCTGTGTTTTGTGGTGGATTTTTTGACTTTCGATTACTAGTTGTCAACTATTGCCGTTCCGGCTACGAGGAGTCCTACCAAGTTATGGATAGCAGTGGTATGTTAAACGAGCTGTTAAGGGTCATACAAACCCATTCTCAAAGTGGAGATACACCTAGTGGTTCCGCCCACGATATCCCATGTGCGCAGAGCAGCCCGAGGGGGAATGTGGTCGCTGGAGTGACATCAGAAGGGCGCGACGCGGTAACATGAGGAGGACGATCCGGATTAGATCATGTTAACCGGAGAACAGATGAGACAAACAAACAAAACTTTGAATCTGAAGAAGGACAAAGCAAAAAGCAGTATATTGATTCGTACAAGGATGTAGACTTCAATATATGGTTAAACAAGTCTTTTCAAACCAACGTAGCTGAAAAAAGCAACCGTAACCGAAATGAAATGACTTTTAAGGATAAATGTAAGAATTTTAAAACCTTATTAACTAAATACAAATCCCTAGCAATAGAGAATTGGTACTTTGACAAGTGTATAAAACAAAAGATTGTACCAAAGGGTTTAAGATTAAACAAGTTTCCGAATAATGCTTTTGAAGATAAAATTTTTTTTAAACGTGTTTGTGATATTTTTAATGACTGTGGGCTGGCTATGTTAAGATTAATGATGAATCGGAAGATGGAAATTATGGAATTAAAAAAGAAAGAGATAGACAATTTATACAAAGAAATCAGTACAGACTTGTTATTCCCAGTGGAGGAATATAAATATGTTTATGTTAAGGTTTTGCATGTTACTGATTTTGTTACTGACACCAATATTAAAAGAAAATTAAAGAAATTAGAAAGGGACATATATGAATATGAAAATGGTTTTGCTTATTCAAATGAAACAAAAACACAAAGTTTTGGACAGAACAGGATGTCTTACAAATATAGACAAAATGATAATAGGAACTACAGACAAGGGGGAACAGGATGGAATAAATTCAAGAATCAGGATGTACAGGAATATGGTCATTACAGAAATGAACAATTTTATTCTGGTGATAGTGACCAAAATTTTGAGAGAACACAGTTCCCTTTAGAGATGGAGGAACCAAGGAGGTCAGAGAGGCTGAGGAATCGAACTCAGCAACCCTCCTATGCACAAGCAACAATGACCAACAGTGTACAGCAGATGGGGAGAGAACACAGATAGGGGTCTCCCTAATTAATATAGACAAAGTAATTATAGAGAACTGAATGGGGAACATATGTTTGTAGAACAGGAACAACAGGTTAATATAATCAATACTTTTAATAATTTTAACATTTTTAATTATACTGACATGGTTATTAGTGAGGAATTTTTCAATTTATTTATAAAAGGTTTTACTTTTGTTCCTGTAAACAAGCCTAAGATAGAAAATATAATATTGGATATTAGGATGTTTACACGTAAACTGAATTTTCAACATTTGTTTAAAGACAAAGCAGTAAAAGATAAAGGGGATAGTTTAACTAGACTAAGTACATACAACCCCC
Source organism: Protopterus annectens (assembly GCF_019279795.1). NCBI lineage: Eukaryota > Metazoa > Chordata > Ceratodontiformes > Protopteridae > Protopterus > Protopterus annectens. The sequence continues at coordinate 661,854,788 of NC_056735.1, forward strand.
CACTTCAACATGAAATTTTAAATTTTGAAAAATGCGTTATTAACTGAGTTCATAGCGAGTACAGGAAAGGAAGAAAATTGAAGAAAAATTTGACCAAGGCTGAGGCCGATTTATTAGATAACTTGAGTAAAAATGACAAGATATGAATTATGAAGCCTGACAAGGGGGGAGGGCTGGTGATAATGGACAAATGGGACTACATCAAAAGGATGAAAGATATTTTGGATACCGAGGAACATTATAGCTTGGTAACCAGAAAAGAAATAAATATTTCATATAGAAAAATCGATTTGATTTTAGATGATAATTTACTTACAGGAATGATTGATACCAAATTATAAAATTTTTTAAAAGTTCCCAAACCAGTGATACCTGCTATCTTCGGTATACCCAAAATCCACAAATCCTGGTCCGACCCCCCATTGAGGCCTATCGTATTTTCCCCAAGGATCAAAAACGCAGCCTTTAGCTATCTACGTTGATACAAAAGTTAAAAAATTTTATAATAAATATAATCATATCTTAGTAGATTCTTGGGACTTTTTACAAAAAATTGGGAGAAGCATTTATACTGACGAAACTCTCTTTATTACCATTGATGTGAAAGATTTGTTTTCTGTCATTCCCCAGGTCTTAGGTTTAGAATGGTTTGAAGATATGTTACAGGAAATGAACTTTTTAACAGTTGAAGAATTTAGATTAGTTTTAGAAAGCATGGAATTGGTTTTAAAATATAATTACATGTATTTCGAGGGTGATTATTATCACCAAAAGGATGGGGTTGCTATGGGTTCAGTCTGTGCCCCAGTTTTCGCCAATATAGTAATGCTGTTTTGGGAGAAGAACTATGTTTTAAATTCTATGTATAGTCAATACATTGGCCAGTATTTCCATTTTTTTAGATTATATATTTTTGTCCTGTGGACAGGATCTTACAATATGGTGAATGAATTTATTAGTTACATTAATCAGACAACTTCATTTTTACAATTTACACATGAAGTTGGGAGAAATGAAATTCACTATTTGGACATAAACTTGATTAAGGATTACAATAATAAGTGCTATAAATCCAACATTTTTAGAAAGGAACACTACTCTAATGCGTATCTACACTTTGATAGTGACCATCCTTACCAACTTAAAAAGAACATTATAAAAGGACAGATGATTAGGATGGCTAGAATGATTTCAGATGAGACTGAATTTTTGGATGAAATCAACAATATAGAGAGAATGTTTATGGACAGAGGATATCCTATGGACTTTATTATTCCAATTAAGGAATATGTAACAGCAGGGAGAGGTGTTAAATATACTCCACTATTGGTTAAGGATGGTGCGCTAATTTTTGAAGGAAATTCAGTACTCAGTATTGACATTAATATTGATGTAAATACAGTACTTAATACCAACTATATTAATGAAAATGTTAACAACATGGATAGTAGGAACAATAGTTTGAATACACAGGAAAGAGTTAGGGAGGGGGTTACACCATATTTGACCCTTACTTACCATCAAGGTATAGGTTGGTTGAAAAAAAGCATACATGAAACATGGGAAATGTTCAAAAACATGGCAGTGAGGACGGATGTCTTCCAAAACAAGATTAAATTCAGCTTCAGAAGAAATAGAAATATTAAGAATATCATAGAGAAGGATAAAAGTAGTAGTGGTGGAAGTATTAAAAAACAAGGTAGTTTTGCTTGTGGTAGATGTGCACAATGTTGTTACATAGCAGGATTGAAAGAGGTTAGAATTCCAAATTTGCAAATTACACTTAAAGCCAGGAAATACTACAGTTGCTATTCAAAAGGGGTGGTATATTTTGTTTTCTGCAAAGCCTGTGATTGTTATTACATTGGGAAAACAGAATGCCACCTCAGATCTAGAATATATGAGCACATGAGAGACATTAATAAACGTAATGATAATAATGCACTTTACAAACATGCTTTGACTTGTACACATGCTGACTTTAAGTTCTGGGTATTGGAGGAAATTGCCTACCCAGAAAGAGGAGGGGATTGGGAGACACGTTTGGAATACAAAGAAATGATATGGCAACTAAGGTTAGATGCTTGTGGTGGTAAAGGACTCAATGACCACATTTCTATTAGTCCGGCATTAAAACTATTAGCAGGTGATCCTAAGAGACACAGTAGATGAAATTTAATCAATCAATTTATTCATTCAATTATTCATTTTAATCAATTTAATTAATATTCAGTTTTATTGGTTACATTTTATATTTATATTTAATATTCCATATTTAATATTCAAATTTTAATATCTTAATATTTTATACACTATAAATAAATATATTATATTTAAATACACATCATTAAATAAAACATTTTTTCCATTATATATTTTTATATTTTTTATATATAAATATATATATACATATATATTTTTACACTAATTTTCATATATTCATATATACATATTAAGTTATAATTCCCATTATATATTTATACATGCACATTTATACATATTCTATTTCATCTTGTGTTTTGTATATTGATAGAATTACTTATGTCGAACATTGTAGTTCATTTGGTGGCAACTATGACAGCATTGGACCCAAGAGTTAGGGGATCTGTGAATATTTCTTATGTCCGATTCCTTATGCTTATGTTTATGCTTCATGTTCTGATTTTTATGCCTGTAGTTTTTATGTCTGAATTTCTATGCCTGAATTTTTATGCTTGCACCTTTTACATCATATTATATTTATATTTGCATTTTTATATTTGTAATTTGCATATCTCAAACTTGTTTATATTAGGATTTTTATATTGAGCATTTTTTCTATGCATGCTATGTTACATATGTTTTAATGTTGATTTTCTATTAATTCATACATATAAAAAAATATATATATACATTTTTTAGACAATGAAGTAGTGCACAGTGATAGTTCAGTATTTATAAGCTACAATTTGTTCTACAATTAGGTTTTGCATGGTCTGTTTATTTAATTAATTCATTGCATTAAAACATTAAGCCAGCCCCAGTCAAGAAAAGTAACGAAGGTTAGTTGCATTTTATTCACAATAATCATTTCATTTTATATTAATTATCAATTAATGATGTCAGTTTCTGTGGACCAATGAGTGAGAATTATTTGTTATAAAATAACAATTTAGTCTATTTGTAACAGGATTCTGAAGAAGTCTCAGTGGTGAGATGAAAGCGCTAAGTCTGTTACTCATTTTATTATTTTCTGTTTAAATAAATATTAGTTTTATTATATTCACTCTGTGGTCGTAATTCATAATACTAAAACAACGTGATTGTGGTTACTGGACAGTCTTCATTGTGCCGGAGCAGCGTTGAGTTCTGTTTCTGTGTTTTGTGGTGGATTTTTTTACTTTCGATATATATATATATATATATATATATATATATATATATATATATATGATATACATGTCTATATATATATATATATATATATATATATATATATATATATATATGGGTCTACTTCGAATGACCGAAGCGCCACGTCACTGACACCCGGAAGACCGAGACGGAATGACCGAACAGGTAGGTTATCGAAAACGCGATATCCCGACAGCTGAAAGACCGACAACGGCAGCGTGTGGATGCGGTAAGTGTGCGACAGTGAAAGATTTAGGATTGGGGAGCGGACAGGTAAGTGTACGATAGTGAGGGATTTTGGGTTAGGGTGTGGGAAAGGTGAGTGTGCAGTAGTGTCGGACTTAGGGTTCCGGTAAGGTAAGTGTGTGATAGTGACGAGTGTAGTGTAGGGAAGGGTTAAGTGTGTTAGGGTTAGTATGCGGGTGGAGTGAGTGTGCGATAGTGACGGGCTTAATGTTTTAGGGTGGGTTAAGTGAGTTAGGGTTAGGGTGCAGGTAGGGTAAGTGTGCGATAGTGACAGTGTTGAGGTTTAGGGGTGGGTGGGTTAAGTGAGTTAGGGTTAGGGTGCAGGTAGGGTAAGTGCGATAGTGACGGTGTTGAGGTTTAGGGGTGGGTAAGTGAGTTAGGGTTAGGTGCGGGTTGGGTAAGTGCGGTAGTGTCGGACGTTAGGGTTAGGGTTTAGGTTAAGGTTAGTGGATGTGTTATTGTGTGCAATGTGTGTTTGGCTTTTGTGTCGTGTAGTGGTGTTCGTTTTTTTGAGTTGTTGGTGTTTGTCGGTGTTGTGTGTTTTCGGTTGTTTGGGGTCGGTAACTTGTGTGTCGGTGATTCGGTAGTTCGGTGATAGAAAGTAGACCCATATATATATATATATATATATATATATATATATATATATATATATATATATATATGTGTATATATATATATATATATATATGTATATATATAAATATATATATATATATATATATATATATATATATCTATATAAACTAAGAAACGAACTTCGTGACAATAACAGCATTCAAAGAATAGTAGATCACACCAACAACTCTTGTAGTACTTTAGCGCTTTCATCTTATTTATTATCAAGACTTCTTCAGAAAGACATGTTTCATTATGAAACATCTTTCTGAAGAAGGCTTGATAATAAATAAGATGAAAGCGCTAAAGTACTACAAGAGTTGTTGGTGTGATTTACTATTCTTTGAATGTTACTGTCACAAAGTTCATTCATAGTTAAAATTTCTTCTCTTTGTTCGTTTTTGGTTGAGGTTAATTTTATATATATATATATATATATATATATATATATATATATATATATATATATATATATATATATATATATATATATATATATATATATATATATATATATACAAAGAGATCTGTATATGGCCATATATATAATGCAATATACATATGTATATAAATACATATATATGAATATATATGTGTATGTACATGTGCACATATATATATATATATATATATATATATATATATATATATATATATATATATATATATATATATATATATATATATATATATATATATATATATCCATATCCTTTTTATGTGTTAACATGACTGTTGTATATACCTTCCCAGATGTATCACACAGTACTTATCTGATATGTCTATATTTAGATCTAACAGCATATGTGATTCAACAGTAATATCACTAACAAGTACTACACAATTGTAGAAGTCATAGCAGTTGTTCAATACTATTCAGTATGTGTACTGACAGATATATTCAAAAAACAACTGTCATCACAGCTGTGATGTTTTAGTGGTTAACTGTTGTGATTATAGTGTACAGGGTCTTGGGTTCAAGACCTGCAACGGTTGTTTATTTTGTTGCTGGGCAGAACAAGGGCTGTTGGATACAGAGTGGCTACGGCAGCTTTGAGCCGCTATAGGTGGGTTTCTGTGGGTTTGCGTGACGGTAAGTGTTGCTAATGTATGGTTAAATGTACAGTCAGTTACACCATGTAGGCTTCACTTACCAGTGCACAAATGTGCTTAGCATTTATATTACAGCAATGATGAAACCTGCTAAGTATGGCTCAGCCCTAGTAACCAGTGCTCACATTCCGGTCTGATAAAATAGCAGGGTAATGACATCTTTAATAAGTGTATTTAATGCCATGTACATAACATGCTCGTATGTGCTGTCATTACTGTAGCGAGGTGTTTGAGTCTACTGTTTGGGACACCTGTGTATATATAGCTTTTACAACACTTTTTCCATTTGAATGTGTTACATACATGGGTAGTATCCCAGGTTATATGCAGTCACACTGGCATGTAGTGTATTATTATGTTACTACTGTTGACAGTGCTTTCCCAGGTAAGAGTAGAATGCAGATTGTAGTACTGGAACCAAACACCCCTGCATGCAACGATGGACTCTGTGTCATCACTGTCATGTTCCTGGTGTGTGAGCTGTGTATCATTAAATATTTCATACTGGATAATGATCTGACATGTGGAAAATAACTGTAGACTACTGTGTGTATAGCACATGTCAGTGAGGGCTGCTGTCATGTAGTAATGGCATTTCTATCAGTTTCAGACACATTCATCCTAATGCATAGCTAATTAGCTAGCTGATGTCTGTCGGTCCCCTGTACAGATGTGCAGATGTCAGGAATCCATGTAGGCTACTTACAGTCAATCTATGCTTTACTGACACTGACATGTCTGCCCAGCTGGGTTATGAGTGCCACAGGTAGGAATCCAAACCCTGTATGCACCACATGCCATGGATACCTCAACTACACTACCACAGTCAATGCAACATGCTTAGGAACAGGTCTCCAAGACAGACACTGACCATGTTATGTAATACATTTTGCATACATGTAAAGTGGAGCACCTCACTGGCCCACTGCAAGAGGCAACCAGATGATTCACTGATGCATGTAACTCTCACCCTGAGGATCACCCCTGTGGTATCTGTTAATAGATGGCCTGCTGGCACATGGCAGGTGGCATGATACCACTGTACACACATCCCCATACACTTCCCATCTCTCCATGGACAATAGCCTGATACACACCTATGAACACCTGCACTGATGGACCCCAGTATTGGCAAATGTGTACGTGTGCATTACTGAAAATATCAGTGTCTGTGTGTTTGTAGACCTGTAGCTGAGAATACCCTGATGCCCTTCACACCCACCACACCCCCCATTGCCATAGTTAGATGTGGCTGCTGCTGTACTGGACATTACATGTACCTTGTTACACTATTCTCCCAAAGAGCTACCTGGGCCTTGCAGTACCAGTGACCCTGGAAGTCATCTGTCTGAGAATTGCCTGGCATATGCCAACATTTCACAGGTATCATCCTGTGGAAATACAAACCATCACAACTAGTGGTAGATGTGTAAATGCACTCCTCCCCACTATACAGGTATGCAGTGATACTGGGGTTGGTATATATAGCTGGGTGTGGCTGTTGTGGACACAACCACCATCATTGGAGTTACTGTTGAATGTATCCCCCTGCTTAGTTGGCTGTAATACTGTAAAGTTCATGTTAACAGGTTAAGTAGTTGTCTATCACACTATCTGTGGCTCTACACCACCTCTCACCAGCCAAAGGGCTGTGCCACCCACACCAGCACACCTATGTTTACCGAGTTGAGAATTGCACTACATTGGGGAAGGGGACATATACCCTGCCAGTACCATCATCAATGATATTAAACTAGCAGACTGCTTATTTCCAAATGTGTTGTTGTGTCTATTCTTGCTTGGTGGAATTACACAGGCTACAATGTGTTCCTTGCACAGGTACATACATCCATGTGTACAGTATTCTCTGTACATTACATCAACACCAAAGCCTCTGTATGTGATATACACAAACATGTGGTGTGTACCACCCAGTAAACCTACCATTGTCCACTGTAGAAGGGCTGCTGACAGCAGACACCATGCACTCACCTGTATACACCCCCCCCAGATCTATCAGCCATGTGGCATGTGCAGCAACTGTTATACAGACCTGTGATGTGTTTACCTGTACCTAGGATATAGCTCAGCCAAGGTGTCACCACAGTGCCATACCCCTAGTAGGATACAACAGCAGACCATCCTCCTGCTGACACATGGGTACCTACAACATAAACGGATTACGTTTTACATTATGGAGACCACAATCATTCAGTGTTAATAACAGCTATAATGCATCATGGCTGGAGAACTACACTTCCTGACATGTAAGCATTAAACTTTACTGCTGACAACATGTTATACAGCATTATATTGGTACACAATAGTACAATCACCGTGTGCAGAACCATATTAGCCTGTCCCTGCATCAATGTTATGGATAACAGAGATGTGGCACAGGTATCATTTGTACATGGTGTGTTGTTGGTTTGTCAGAGACCTAGGCTGAGCCATACATTTGACACCATGTGTGACAGTGCGGGGGTTTAATTATTGATATGGCCATGGTGATGTGGGGTGTGTAGGTATGGGGGTGCTCTAGTTGTGTTTGTATTGTGTGTGAGTATGCATGCACACAGTTCTGCCATGTGACTGCCCTATACAGGTGTTTGTTGGACAGCTGCAGACCATACCTGGCAGGGTGTGCAGTTCACCATCTCCGGCCATGGACATGAGAACTGTGGCTACCAGGGGTTCAACAGGCACGGCCATGTACAAGCCACAATATGGTACTCTCCCCTGATGATGACATATTTCCGCTGGTGGTGCATGTATGGCCAATAAAATACAATTACACTGACAACCGTCCAACCTTAATGTGGCTATGGGGAGTGTACACACCCTTATTGATATGACGCCCTCTTCCTTGATATGCCATAGGGCCACATTACTGCATATGTTAACATTATACGAACCTGATATGTGACATATGACCTGTGCAATCAAATGCAGTGTCAAACAAATGTGTTAGTTGTGCAGATGCTGATTGAGATACAATTTGTGGGTGCAAATGTGTGCACACCTTTATCAAGATGGTTTGTTGCACCTACTGTTATGTCTACTACAGCAGTCACTATTCCTGGCAGGAGTATAGTAGCATGGCCCATCTACATATGCCAGTATTTGGTCAGTCTGCCCTACAAATGTCCCCCAACTCTGCATGATTGCAAGGTCAACTCTTGTGCACATCCCTTGGAAGTCACACAGTGCCGTCACTATTGCTATCGAGTCAGGGTTATGTCTGCCACAGTTCCTGACCTTGACTGTGTGCAAATACTGCCATTTGTAGCATCCTTTGGATCTCTGCTTCAGTGAACTGTTGTGTCATGATGACACACTCTCCCCACCCTCAGCCTTTTTGCAGATGCTTGACAACTATGGCCTACATGTGCCATTTTGCAGTGTCCCGAACACTGAACATCATGTGTATCAGCCTAATCCCTGCTAATGAATGGAAAACATACAGGTGTACACTGGCACCAGCAAGGTACAGATGGGGATGGTGAGCCTGAGGTGGGGTGAGGTGTTGGTTGTGCAGC
>NC_056735.1:661868696-661922962 GCF_019279795.1 Protopterus annectens
CAAGAATCAGCCTGAATTCTTTTAAAATCCAATTTTAATTTAAGCACAAAAGCACATAAATGCACACATTAAAACCAGCATTTTCATTTGAATCACTTCATCAGATGTGGGTCAGAGAACAATTAATGCCTTTTATAATCCTCTAGGAGGTTAATTATCCAATAAAAACCATCCAGTTTAAAACATCATTAATCCTCATGAATATTCATGTTAAAACCTTGCATGCAGAAAAAACACTACTAACCATAAAACTTTGTATAAAATGTTCATAAAGATTAAAAAACATGATATACATTTTACAAACCTAAAAAATGCATCACATGAATTTATAAAACCATAAAATGCTTAAATATCTTGGATAACTTAAGTAGCTTAAATAAAACCATTTGTATTAAAATAACAGTAAAATGTTTTTTAGCACAGTTCAGTGGTTAAATTTAAAATTCCATTAAAATGTGAAAGAAAAGGAAAAGCATCAAATGCACATGAGCAGCTAATACCTTGTTATATAATCCTATAATTTAGCTGCCCTTAGTTTCAACAGGGGTACAACAGAGATATTCTCATTTAAACCTGGAGGGGATGTAGCTAGAAGTGCTATTTGCCACCTGAGCTCTTTATATTCTATTTTCTCTTCCCACTGTCCCCCTCTAACATCTTGTTTGACCCCTTCCAACACAAAGAAGGAATAATTAGCATTGACACCTATTAAAGAATGTTTAAAAAGGGCATCTGTTTCCTTCCTGTTTTGCATATCATATAGATGTTCGTATATCCTCCTTTTTAGCTTACGTTCAGTTTTACCCATGTAAAAAGAATGACATAACTCACACAGAACTAAATAAATAAGGCCATTTGAGTCACAGTTAAAATATCCTTTACTAATTACAACCACATTTCTACTGTTTAAAATGACTTCTTCCTTATTCATTATAAACCTACATTGTGAACATCACCCACATTTGTAGGTACCTACTTTCTTTCTTCCATTTGCCTCTTTTTTGTCATTTGGGCATTTTTCACACTTTGTGAGTTATTATATACAAATTTCATCTCTGTTTTGGTTATTTGTTTCAAATCAGTAAGATTTTTGAATTTCTCCCACTCATCACTGATAATTCTCCTTATTAATCTACTGCTAGCATTGTATTCTAGCACCATTGCTTTACTAAATTGGTTCTGCTGTGAGAAGTCAGTACTATGGTTCTCAACTAAGGGCTGACCAAGGATAGGTTTATATTTGTCATTTCTACCTTCCTGTACTTGTTTAGTAATTTCTTCAAGGAACTCTTTTGGATAGCCCCTTGCTGAAAACAATCCCTTGAGAAAATTGTACTCATTCACAAAGTCCTTGATGTCAGAGGTCATACGACTTGCCCTTACATACTGTCCTTTTACTATATTACTCTTGTAATGAGAATGATGAGCACTGTTATAGTGCAAATATGAGTAAGTAAAGGTATTTTTTCTATGCAGCTTTGAATTGAACCTGTTACTTTCTTTATATATTTCTATATCTAAGTTTTGTAGTTTTTCATCAGAAACGTTGAAGGTGAATTTGAGAAATGGCGTGGTGCTATTTATAAAATCAACAAATTCCTGAATTCTATTCTTATTGTCCACACAAAAAATGCAGATGTCATCCAGGAACCTTTTGTAGAGACTCCAACAATCTTAATACATGGAGTCCAGAACATATTTTTCTTCCCATTTAGCTAAAATTAAATTAGCGTAGGTGGGCGCACATGAAGCTCCCATCACCACCCCTCTAACCTGTTGGTACAATTCTCCATTGAACTAAATGAAATTGTATTTTAAAACTAATTCCATCAGGTTAAGGCATGAATGTTAAATCTTTGTTCTGTGCTGCAGGCAAAGGTGGATCATTACTGCCACTGGTAGAACCCTGGTCACCCCTCATAATGGCTGGGGTCAGTAAAAATTTGTTAATATTACCTCAGTTTCACTTATTGTTACCAGAAATGTCTGTTTGACTAGAATCTCCACTATTCCCATTTGAGAAACCTAAGATTCCCACAATCTTTGGGATGCCCAAAACTCATAAAAATGAAACTGACCCTCCACTGAGACCAATTGTCTCAGCTGATGGATCCAAAATGCTACATTTAGCCAAATTGGTAGATTCTAAGTTAAAAAATATTTGGTTAAAAAAGAAAAATATTTTAAAAGATTCATGGGATCTACTTAGGAATGTACATAAGGGTTTGTTCAACAAAGATTTAACATTCATTACAATTGACATCATTGACCTCTTCACATGCATTCCCCACTCTGAAGGAATACAGATGTTAGAAGAAATTGTATTTGAGGAAACAGAAATGTCACAGGCAGATGGTTTGGTGTGTCTTAGTTTTGAAACTTCAAATGTTCTAATATCAACCCTATTTAGTGAACACTGAAAATAGCAAAGCTGCAGAACACTGAATTTTTTCCTAGGGAAAGAATTAGGTTGGCCGTTTCTGTCGCTTTGCTATTTTCAGCACTGTGGTGGAAAGTTACGGGTCGGGTTCAGGTAAGTGTGTGATTGTGTAGACGTGAGGGTTAGGGCACGGGTTAGGTGAGTTAGGGTTAGGGCGTGGGTCAAGTAAGTGTGCGATTGTGATGAATGTTAGGGTTTAAGCGGGGTAGGTGAATTAGAGTTTTCACCCGGGTGAGGTGAGTGTGCGATAGTGATGGACCATAGGGTTAGGGTTTGGGTTAAAGTAAGTGGATAGATAGTAGTGCATGTACAGTTTAGTGGAGGGTTATATGTAGGATTTTAAGTGTATGTGTGTGGATTGCTGTTTTTTTTGGAGTGCTTGTGTTGTGTGTATGTGTTTCAGAACAGCAAATGTTTTCCCTGGGAAAAAATTTTCTGTTCTGCATGTTCGATATTTTAAGCGTTCACTGAATAGGGGTCGGTATTACAAAATTTGAAGTTTTAAGACTTTGATGTTCTAATATAGACTATATATATATATATATATATATATATATATATATATATATATATATATATATATATGTTTACACACACACACACACACACACACACACACACACATATATATATATATATATATATATATACACACACACACACACACACACACACACACACACACACATGCATCTACATATATAAATGCATTCCCTTTACTATTGAATGACTGTGCTGGATGATATGTCTGTGAAAGCATCAGATTTATGTATATCTGACATGGCTTAGTGGTAAATCACTTTAGTTATGGGGAGCAGGGTCCTGGGTTCAAGATTTACAAAGGCTGTTTATTTTGTTGCTGGGCAGAACAAGGGCCATTGAATACAGAGTGATTAAGGCACTTTTAAGCAGTTGTAAGTGGGTTTGCGCAGGTTTGCATGATGGTAAGCAATGCTAACTTCCATTTACAGTTTCTTATACTCAGCTTCTAAATTGCTTAACCTGTGTATGCGTTGCTTACCCCTGCGCAAACAGGCTTAAACCCACTTACTGCTGCTTAAAAGTTCTTACTCCCGCTTACCCCCATGCTAATTTCATTAAAAGAAAAGAAAAAGGGTTGATAGAAAGTGGTGAAAAAGGGGCACAAAGAGGGAAAGACAGTAGGGAAAATAGCTAGGGATGTGCAGTACGGGTGTAGGAAAGGTCCATAGCTGCCCATTTCTTCTACAGCAACAGCTGTGCATATACAATGATTTATAGGTAGATTTGGGGACTCATACCCCTGAGAGAGGGGTGAGGACAACAATAAAATGTTGTGAAGCCAATAAACCAGGTTACATATGTCCAGTGGACATGTGTGCAAAATGGACAGTTATATATGGGGTGAGATATTTTTGGGGGAACAGATTGCCCTTTTTTAAGGTGAGAGTGGGATGTTGGGGAGGGATAGTAGGTATATTTGGGGAGGTAGGTTGGTTAGGATGACAGACAAGACAGACAAAACAGCATACAGAGGCAGTATTTGACACATGTGGGGGGTAAATACCTTGGATGGAGAGGGGTGTTTGGAAGTCCAAAGCACATGAGCCCCCAAATGGAAACAGTGAGTCTGAAGTCCCCACTCATAGGCAGTCACCACTGCACCTTCACGGGCCCAAAGGTGGCTGTGCTGGGGGATGGGTAGGAGGGGCAGGCTGACCCTCTAGATGTACCATGCAGCCCTCAAGCTGGTCTAGCTGATTTTCAAAATCCCTGCAGAGCTCGCTATGCACCAGACCCCAGACCTGATGACGGGTGACAGTTTCCTGTCCATGCCCACTCCAGGGGGCCCATTCCCTGAGGCAGTTCCACCTGAAGCTGATGCAAGACCAGGGGATAAGGAGGACCCGAGGTGGGCAGCAGACATGCTGGTGCCTGGTGCTATGGCCAGATGAGGTGGGAGAGGTGGGTCCACTGGGATTGGCTTTCCCAAATGTACTATGGTGTTTCAGTTGTAAAACATACGTGGGTTAGTAATAGTCAACACATTCCAGAATTAGGTATAACAGCATGCATAGATATTCCCATTAACCTAAAACACCAGATATGGAACAGTTGCATAGGAAACAGAACACATGCATATATGGAACCACAGTAGCCATTACAACAGCATGCAGGTACACTGATGGCAGCATGCCACCAATGTGGGTGTATTTCAACATGGCACATGCATAGAAACAAATTATGATGATTAGATGGGTAAACAAAAAGTTACTGCGGTGGTGGTGCTGTGGTAGCATTGTCGCCTCACAGTTAGATGTTGCCCGTTCGATTCTCAGTTAGAGCGTCTTCTGTGTAGCGACATGCGTGAATTGGCATTCCTTCGTTGAAGGTTGTGCATTAGGCCTGGCAAGCCAGTACGTAAAAATATACTGCCAATCATTAGCGGACTGGAGTTTCGCTGTGGCGACCCCTAACCGGGAAAAGCCAAAAGACACAAACAAAGATGGGTAAACAAAAAATGACACCAGAATTGTCATGTGCAATCCCTTCGATTTGGGAGGTAAACTCTGTTAAGTGCTTGAAAAGCAAGGCATAAACTCTTAAGTATTTCTACTTAAAGGTTGCATGGCTAGGCATCTTACAGTCCTTGTGAAAATTACTTGCTCACTATTGTTGCCATGTTCTTGACTAGTTTATGTCTTACCTCTTGAGGCATTCCCATTCTGCTATCAGATATAGTTATTCCACTGTCAGATACAACTAGGATACAGAATGCTGCAGAACTCTCTTCATGATCTACTGTTGTTCATAGTGAGAATTCTTGTTTAATAGATAAAATTAAAAGCAAAGGTCTTTGCTGTAACTGCTGTTCTGATGTTATTCATCTATGCAACTCTTTTTCTCAGGAGCATGTATCCAACTTTGCTGCATTAGAAGACTGACAGAGGGCAACCAGTCTAAGATGGATTCAAATCATGTTAAGCTCCACCCATTTCATCTAAAATTCAGGCACTGCTGGTTCATGCCATTGTTGTCTATTACTAGTGCTGTTATAGCCCATCAGTGTCGATTACTGGCCCATCTCCTCAAAACTTTTATGATGAAAACAGCTTGAAATTCATGCTATATGCACAAAATGACAAGGTGATACTTGACAATTTACAATTACTAACCAGATATCAGTATTTATGAAGTCATCTTACTACATCTAAGTAGTGACTGGAATGCTGTGATTGTGATTATACTCCAATATAGGAAAAAAGACAAACAGTTGCTTTGGTAGTATGAGCCCTGATGTTAACAATTGTTAAGTACCCCCCCCCCCCCATGAGATGAATTTATTGCCATCCATTTCTCAAACAACTAATAAGCAGGTTACGATCAGAGACCTAATCATAACCCTGTATATCTAAAACTGCATCTATCTATCTATCTATCTATCTATCTATCTATCTATCTATCTATCTATCGTCTACCTATCTGTTGTTGGAAGACTTTTAATTATCATCTATTCAAGATAGTTTATATAAAGCCAAGGGAGTCTTTGCATTAATTCAGATGTATAATTTTAGTTTTAGCCATGTTATTTTGTTATTCTTTCAACCTATTTTGTATTTACTGTGTTTTTATGCACAGTTTTTTGTTTCAGCACCTAAATAAAATTAATTGTTAACCATTACTTAGTTACACTTAAATCATTATGCCAAAAGCAGTCTGACATAATTATTTCTGTCTATGATAAGGGATGTAGTAAATTACACACTGGCTTTCTTAATCCCATGGACATACATTTAAGAGGAAATAATTCAAATGAATGGTGCTAAGTTTATTCCAAGCTCTTAACCAAGTTCTCATTGGAGAGAACTTCTCTATATCACAATCATGTTTCATCAAAGCATGAGATACGTAGTTGACTTTTCTATTTCTTTGTTTTCTTGTACTCAGTTCTTTTTACTTGAAGGAAAAAGTCTGACAGGGTTCTGTTTGGGCAGATCAGTGCAAAAGGGATAATTGAAGAGTCTTCCTTGTTAATCAGATTTTATGCTATCAAAACTGAGCTGAAAATGTAGCCACAGACTGAATAAAAGCCAGTCCCAAAATACATGCTGCCAGGGAACCAACCCTCATCTCTCCCATCTCCCACATCTTTATTTTAGATTTGGGAAGACTTTAGACAAGTCATTAAGTATAAAGAAAATCTATTAAAACTCTACCAGAAAGAAAAAACTCCCCTGCAAGGGCACTGTCACTCATTTCATAGCCACTAACATCTGTGAGGTTTCCTTAGTAGGCAACTAATGTATTAAATACTACCAGCCCTACTAGACTTAGTGCACACCTATACCCCTGCTAGGCCACTTCAATATGAAAATAAAATGTTCCTCACTACCTACAAACCACACATCAGCAGGGACCTCTCTCTATTCTAGCTATGTAGCCCACTCCTGGAACTCTATCACCTCATCCCTTAAACATACTAACAACCTTTCCCATTTCAAGACCAGTCTAAAAGATATATTTCTGATAACTGCAACTATACACACAAAACCCTCAAAACAGATGCACGACCACCTACTTACTATAACTATGTCTTCCTCCCTCTGAATTCACTAATGCCTCTATATCTTAGCAGGTTGAAGTAGCCTAACATCAAAAGAAGCTCTCATTTTAATGATAAGGCACTACTAATGTATGCTGTTCTACCTCTTCGGCATTTTAATGATAAGATACTACTAATGTATGCTGTTCTACCTCTTCGGCATTTTAATGATAAGATACTACTAATGTATGCTGTTCTACCTCTTCGGACAACACTTGCTACTTATTTTCCTTCCCTCCATAACATTCTCATCTTTCTAATAATAATAAATTCTCTCCCTCCAAGTCCTTAATTTTCCCTCATACTCATTACACCTCCTCATTTCATTCTGTTCCTCTGCCTATTTTGTCAGAAGAATACTCTATTATTTCTCACCTCCATTCATTATTAAAAATATAGTCAATATTTTGGATAACTATGTATTAGTTTACTTAACATGGGCTAGTCACTTCTGCAGTGTGTGTTGTTGCTTGCAGTACATATTCTATTCTTGATCGCAATTTATCCTAGTAATATTTTTATAAATGTATTTCAATCTGTTAGTGTTTTTACCTCTTGTGGGGATTTTCTCCCCTTGTATATATTTACTTAGCAGATGCTGTAAAATATTTTTATGTGTGTTTTTCTGGAGCCTTTCTCCCAAGCTCATTGTAAAATATTTAATCTGTTGTGGGGCTTTTCTTCCTTTGTATATAATTACTCATCAACTACTGTTTCAATTCTTTTGAATCTGCTGTGCAGTTTTTCTCACAGAGACTCTGTTGAAAATGTGCCACTGTCTCAGTTGGACTTTCCAGGTTATTAAAGGACAAATACATAAATAAAATTAGACTTATCTAGGAAGAAACACAGTCATTTACTCCATCAAGAAATATAACTATGTTTGGAAAATGTTGGCCATCACTCTGCAGTTGCTTATGAAGGCTACACTAGTAAAAAGTCATTTAACTTGTAGCAAGCCTACGTACTTTTAACCTGATGACCATCAGCAGGTAATCACACTCCTAATACAAACCTTAGGATAAAGCTCTTCTATACAGCCACCTTCTATAGATCTTTCTATAGATCATCATCTTAAATCATTGTTAAAAAACAGAGGCATAACCTGTACTGGTAATAGATGCTGCTTCTGGTAAGTCCATGCAATAGTCCCCAGTCCCTTATTAATTGCCACTAGTAAAAGTGTTTCAAGGGTGAAAAATGACAGCCAGCTTCTCTCTCCAAAATCTTTCATGAATTATCTGTGGGCTCTATCTGGTAAATATGTACCTCTTTAATTCTTTCAATCTTTCATGTTAATTTTGATCTCACAAGTAATAGTCTACCCTAATATGAACTGCTGGATTATAACACATTACATCAAATCTGGCAAGGCAAATATCTTCTCTCACCTTTTTGGCTGTCAGCTTTGTACTGTTACTTTATATCTAGGTTTAGCCTAAATAAACCTAGATTCCCTAAATTTAACTTTCATAATTTGCTGCCATTGAGCTAAATAAGACGCAACTTGTGCCAGATACAGCCAAACTGACAGTATAAACTTAGAGACCATTTGCATTATCTGGCACATAAGCAATCAAAGTGTCAGCCTCAGGTATTATTCATATGTTTGAAAGATGAAAGGGACATTCTCTACTATTAAATTTGTAAGTGTCATTTCCTATATTTGCAATAAAATCTCATTAACAACGAAAATGAAATTCCACCTTTAATCTTGGAGTCAAGATAAAAATGATACTCAAAAGTTCCATTTTGTCCTTATTAACCTTATATTCCAGCTGATCATTAGCAAATTATGATAGTTTACATTCGGTTTACTATCAAAATGTCGAATGACACTTACGGGAAATTAGGATGGTTGAATGCATCTTTTCCAGTTTCCGTAATGCCGATCCAGAAATGTTTGATTGCTCATTAACAAATGGTAGTGTGCATTTCCTAATGTGAGATCAACATTCTGATAACAGCTTGCACTACAGTGGGGATTGGGAAATTTACCCTTTTCCTCACTGTAGTGTGATCTCAGAGTTGGAATACATAATATGCAGGGGGTGTGGGGGCACAGCCCCTCACATGGGGGATGTAACACAGAATTTTGACATTGGAACTTTCGGTGCTCGAATGTTGATTCCATGGTTACCATTTCTGAAATTTTGGTAATTCTGTATTACCAAATTTGGAAAACAGATTCAATCAAAAGGTTGAAAATTGTTTTGATTTTCCACATTTTAATAGAAAACCTTATATTCTTTTTGCCAAACTGTCACCCCCACCTCACCCCACTCACTATAGAATTTCTCAAAAGCTAGACCTGAGATTCTAGTCACAATGCAAAAAGCCATGGAAAGAGAGACAATCCTTGTACAGTCCCACTTAAGAATATGAAAAGCCAGAAAAAAGATAAAGTTAAGTTTTACTCAGGTACCATCTTTAAGATATAATTCTTTCACTATGAAAGGAATGCCCTAAGACCCAACAAAGTCTAAATGAGAAGAACAATTTAACATAACAGACTCCCTTGGCAGCATCCTTGATAGAGGACAAGCAAGAGATTTTGATGTTGGCCCAATATTTGTATCAAAAGAAGGATATTCTGAATGTTAACAAAACTACACTGGTTCAAGTGGATCAATATCAACTAAGAAACCCAAGAATAATTTTCAGTCTGCAGTTTATGGAATATGGTGAAATTATTATTGTTTTTTTTTCATCTTGAGTTTAATTAGAATAGCCACACTCTCACAAGATGTGTCTGGGATGAGCTCTTCGGGCATGGCCAGGATGCTGACAGGATAGCAACAGAATTTACTTGCTCTACTATATTTTATATTTTTGACAGAAAATATTGAATTATGTCTATCTTATAAACTACCTGAAATAAAACTTTATAATACAAGATATCCTAAAAGATAGAATCAAAAAATGTTTTGATATTTTGAAGTTTTCCTGTCAATTTCTTTACTGAGAAATTATTTTCCTGTCAATTTCACAATTATTTTCCTGTCAATTTCTTTACTGAAAAAATAATCTCACAGACAGCTTGAAAATGAGCCATCTGAAAGCAAACTCACAAGATTCATCTTTTAAGAAAGATCTTCAGTTGGTCTTCACCAATATTCAAGATTTATCTCTAAAATAGACAAAACAGTCACTAAACTAGATCATTTTAAAAGACAAGTGTTCCAAACAAATGGACAAAAATTAAAAAAACACTAAAACAGCAGAATGCATACATATCTGGATAAAGGACTCATTAAATGATATGGAATTGAGAGTGAAGGAAGATGAAAATAATATTGAGTTTTTATTGAAGCAGAACACCTTTCTCCTGAATATGATTAATGATACTGAGAAGAGCTCTCAAATAAACAATATTAGAATGTTTGGCTTACCAGAGAAAAATAGAAGGAAATAATATGGTAAGCTTCCTGACAACCTAGCTACCCAAAATCTTAGATTTGCCAGAAGCATTATCATTTGGTACAGAGAGAGCTCATAGATCCTTGTTTTCTACTCCATCCTCTAAGAACAGTGCATCTCCGAGATCTACTATTGCAGGGCTTTTTTTCCTGACAAGATAAAGAACTTATTCTAAAAACTGCATGGTCAGAATCTCCCATTAAATTGGATGAACAAATTATCCAGTTTGATAATGACTATTCCACCTCAGTCTTCTGTAAAAGAAAGTGTTTTCTCCCATTAATTAGAGAATTGAAGAAAAAAGAAAGTTCATCTTTTGTTTCCAGCCAGACTGAAAGTTTTTTATAGGATGAAACAAAAATCTTTGAAGAACTGAATGCAAATGTAACTTATTTAAAAATGAAGAATACATTGGATCAAACAGAGGATATGGAGTGGAACAGTGCTTCCTTAAAGCATCAAGTAGAGAGATCTGGATGGAAAACAAATAAAAAGAAGAAAGTGACAGACAAATAAAGTACAAAACTTCTTATTTCAATATGTAAAATAATTTAAATGTTTGATTATTTTTAATTCATGTTATTTCTTTATTTATTTACATGATAAATGTTTACCTTATCTGAGTTCCAGATGGAAGTGAAAGGAGACTCAGATTTCCCTATCCTAAGGTAAACCAATATATTTTATCTTCACAGTAAACTTTACTATAAGACTAATTATTCATAATAGTGCTACTTCATATTTAAGACTATATGACTAATTATTTATAATTAGTGCTACTTCATATTTATCTGCATTATCTAATGCCAGCATTCGTAAAATATATCTTCCAAATATCTTGCTTAGCACTGAATATGGCATATGGGATGCATTATCTGTAAGTGACTACATGTCTCTATCTTGTGTATAATCTGAGTTTTCTCTTTTCCTTTGTTTAAAAGTCCCACACTATTCAATGCAGCTGTATAGTATGC
Source organism: Protopterus annectens (assembly GCF_019279795.1). Taxonomy (NCBI): domain Eukaryota; kingdom Metazoa; phylum Chordata; order Ceratodontiformes; family Protopteridae; genus Protopterus; species Protopterus annectens. The sequence goes on from NC_056735.1 coordinate 661,880,113, forward strand.
TGATATTTTTTTTAAAAGGGAGGGGATTTTCTTTGCTTTAAATGATCGACTGAAGTTTCAGATCATAGAGGTTGTCAGTGGCTTCCTGCCTTTGTGTCAACTTAGAGATATTTTCTGTGTTATGTGGCTATTGAGTTATTATGTTTCTGTTTGATTGGGAGGTTTTTTGAAGCCTCCACAGCTGTTCATGTGTTTGACAGCTTTTTATTTAATTTGATCTGGCGTGGTGCCTCTAAATATTAGGATGTACACAATTTCTTTGCAAAACCTGAAGTCTCTTGGTGTGTGGAGTTTAAACAAAAAGCAGTACTGATGCTGTAGCTAGGGGAACAAATAAAACAAAACAGCTTGAAGTGATTCAAACAACATTTTATCCCACAAATAGCGGTTCAGTTTGTGGAGATGCTTGTGATACTAATTAGCATCATGTTCTGGCAGGAGGTCATGTTGAATTCTTATAAATTGAAGGGTGCCTTGTACTGAGACCTTTTCAGGTGGAGATTTAAGATTTGGAGAGTGTTTTGATGGGCCTGGCTTTAATTAGAGTTAGAGAATGAGTGAAGTTATTAATGGTATTTTACAACTGTCTGAGAGCTCATTCTTCTCTTTTTTATTTTTTGAAATTCCTGCTGTGATTATGAGGAGTGTACTGGCAAGAATAAGCTCTGATGATGCCACCAGGCATAACTGTCAATCAAATTATTTGGGGTGGGGTTTATAGTCCATGCTGTTAAATGGAGTAGAAATGGGCAATAATTTTCACTTTCCCTCATAGTTACTGATTCAATAACAGACATGATAACTAATTAGTTCTTCTAGCACTTTTTAGTCTAATTATGAGAAAAAAGTCAATTTAGATTATTTAATTAAACTGAATGTGTAATAGTCTGGATTACAGCATTACACTATCAATGCTTGATATTAAAAAAAAATGCTACATGCACTGCCTAATTTGTTTAATTTATAGTTAAATCATATAATTTAGAGTCAAATACTTGCTTAAAACTTAAAAGTTTATTGAAATGGGAACATTCAATAATTTTAAATGTTTGCAATATGAATGTTCTTTTGACAGTTAAATTGGTATTCTAGTTGTCATTGTAATTAAATACTATAAAGAATTTGCTACAGAAAAGGGGGGTTCTTATTTTATTTAAACATAAAATATATAATGGATTCTAATGAACCAGTTCTTATATTGAGTTTGTAACAAATTGAAATCTTGCTGTTTGTGTTGGAAAATGAACAATTGCTTATTTCTATAATGGTAAATAAGGTTTACTATTTTAAGAAAAATTTACAGAATTTATTAGTGTTCATAGGTTCATAGGTAGGTACTAGGCTATTGGCCCTAGGGCCTATATAAGCCTTACCAAATGATACCCTGGCTTTTGCCACCAAAGAAAATTATTTTCCTGTGCCCCTGTCAATCAGAGCCACAGAAGTGATTACCTTAACATCTCCATTTTATCTTTCGCACAAACGATATATAAAGATTAGTAAAATATTATATTCCTCTATAACTAAAACTATGTGTTAACACTTTATAATTTAACAGTTAATAGGATGAGTCTTTCAAATATTTTATATATTCTTGTCTCTAGAAATGGAAAATAATTATAAATACATTAGAGAAGAAGTTGGTTTATGTTGGAGTATTTTTACATCATATAAAATCTATTTGTTAATTTTGGGTGTCTATTGTTGCTCTTACTGTATTTAAAATTAGCAGTCTATATAATAATGGATATAGTAATTATCAGATATTTTTGAGATGGGAAGTGAAGCAAAGGCTTAAATCACATTTGAAATACATGAAAATACAATATAGAGAATCAGAAATTACATAACTATGTCTTGCTTTAAATGTATCTCTTTAAATATCAATGGCTTAAATAATAGTTGCAAGAGAGGGAACCTAAATAAATATTTGAAACTGTGTAATTCTCAGATTATATTATTGCAAGAGACTCATTTACTACAATGTGATATAGACAGAGTTAATATTGTTGTGTCTTTCGGCTTTTCCCGGTTAGGGGGTCGCCACAGCGGAACTCCGGTCCGCTAATGATTGGCAGTAGATTTTTACGTGCCGAGTTGCCGGCCCTGATGCACAACCTTCAATGAAGGTATGCCCATTCACACATGTCTCCACACAGAAGACAGTCTAGGTGAGAATCGAGCAGGACAATGTCTTACTGTGAGGCGACAACACTACCACAGCACCACCACTAATAATAAAGTATATTCTCTCCTATCCAGCTCTAATTATTCTCTGAAAAAAATATGATTTTGTGTCTCTCTGTACATAAATCACTGCAGTCGCTGGGTGCAGTAGTTTCAACATTCAGTGCTACTGTTTTTTTTTCTTGAACTACTATGCGATATAAACTTCATAACCATCTATAATACTTTCCAGTAATTCTCTGCTTCGATATTGTAGTATTTTTCCCAACCCCTAATACAGCAGTCTTGCCACATTAGTGAGTCTTTCAATGTACAGACACTCAGCCATAAGTGTATTACACTCAGCAAAGTGATAAGCAACTGTTTCCAGTTCTATTTTAAAGAACCTACATTCATCTGTTTCTTCCACTTGTCCTGTAGCTTTATAAACCAATGTGTACCTAGTCTCTTATCTCGGGCAGCCTGCTTTATCTGTTGCTTCTCCATATCTTGACCCAATGTCCCATCATGGCACAACATTGCCTGTGTCTGAGTTTTCACTATTTCCTTTTCCTTCCCTTGCTGTACAACATAAACTGGACTTTGATATGGGTCTCAAACAAAAGCTCCACAACACTGCCCTGTCATACATACCCTCAGATGCATCCTGCTCTTCCATCATCTGTGGACCCATTGTTCCATTATGTTAAGATACTGCCTGTGTTGGAGTTTTCTCACTAAACCCTTCACTTTGCAGATAGTCCATCACTTCAGTTTCTATTTAACGTCTACCTCACTAACCTCAAAATAACCTCAAAAATGAGGCTGTATTATTAATGTAAAGCAAAAATTAATTTTTAACTAAGCCTGGGTCCTTCCAAAAATAAAAATATCATACATAAAACTTAAATAGATATGCCAACTGTCCATAGAAGTAGAATCCAACACATATTTCTATATACTATACATAACTAAATGTGTATATATGGGGGCATAACTAGCTCCCATAGCTACGTCTTTTGTCTATCTAAAAAATTCACCTTCAAAAGTGATGAAATTGTTACATAAAATAATGTCCATGGGGTCTATATCAGAACACCGAAATCTTAGTTGCCCCTCATTTTCTAAATTTTTATTTGGTATGCTAGAAACTGTACCTAAAGGTTTAAGAGGAGGTTCTTGTGAAACAGAAATTGATAAGAGGAGGTTCTTGTGAAACAGAAATTGAAAAGAAGGAGTTAATGTGACAACTTACATTTAATGCTGCATGTAGACCAGGGCTGAATGAGTACATTCAATAATAGCTATTTTAAAATTAAGAGCAGTTGACTTATAAGATATTTATGTTTTACACATATTTATTTTGTATATTAATTACACTTCTAAAGGACTTTATGTGGTTAGAATGTAATGCTTATGAATTTTCATTGTGTTTTTAGGTACTTGTTCAACTTTTAATTGAAACTATCACATGACTTCCTAATAAAGTACATAATGGTTTTAATTATTGAACTGAATGGTTTTAATGAAGTCCCGCGGTAGAGGGATGAAGGTGCTCCACCATATTTATGTGGGTTTTACAATATATTTATTATTGAAATTACCTTGGCTGTCGTTTTATTTTATTTTTTGTGAGACTGTTTTTTTTGGTGAGCTTGGGTTCTGGTATGGCACTATGTGAGCCTATAATTTGAATGCATATTTTTTTGCTTGAGATTGATGTCGAACATCATTGGCTGCAGCTGCTGTAAGGGCCTCTTGCAGATACATATTTATAATAGCTGTGGAAATCTAGCATTACAGCATGATATTATACATTTATGAATGCTACATCATCTTGTTTTCTACCATTAGCATACACAGAACTTCATACACTAAACAAAAGAAATATATCACAAAAATATACACACCAAGTGAAAGTCATACACAGAACTTCGTTAAGTGGTCATTAGTATATAGCATGGCTTCCCATGATATTATGGCTATTCCACATCATGTAGCTGTGATTGTCTAATCATACATTTGTCCTGTCTCATTACATAAATCTGCTTGCTGCAATGCAGTGTGGTTTTATGAATTCGGCCCTGTGTATATACATATGCATGTAAGGACTGGTGTATATGAAAGGAAAAAAATTGTTGTTGATTTAACCTAAAAATAATGTTCCAAGTTAAATTGAAACTAATTATGCTGTAAACAAAATCATGGCAAATCAGATGTCACCCATTAAATATAATAACTTTAGGTGCTGTAAAGGTTTGGGACAAGCTAAACCTACTATTAACATAAAACTGAAAAACAGTATTTTTTGAAGCAATGGTAATGTGTTACTTGATTTGTTTGTCTTTTTTTCTTTTGCTTTCTATATTATCATTAAATGTCTAATCAGCTAACAATTAGGCTCCCTATTGAAATGTTGACATTTGAAAAACTGGCTAACGGCAAGACAGTAAAAAAAAAGAGAGAAAACACAGGAGAACAGTGAATTTCAAAAATCACTTTTCTCCTTTAAACTTTTTTTGCAGGGGTGGGGAAAGCCCCACTTGCACCACCACACCCCCAGAACTGATATATATATATATATATATATATATATATATATATATATATATATATATATATATATATAGATATATATATATTTATATATATATATATATATATATACACACGTATAGCTATACCAACTCCGAGATTGCCATAGCTCATAGATAATTCAATATTCTAAGAAATGTAAGTCTGATCTTTCAGCCATTCATCTCCATATTTTGGGACTTGCTCTAGCAGCTCTCAACATTTCAAATGGTTACCTTCCAATTATTAGTGTGTAGAACATAACTGATGATCAGTGGTGTTAAATTTCCTAGAAAACATTATTTAGCATGGGTACGAGAAGAGCACAATGGATTTTTGGAATCTCTGAATTTGGATATTTGAATAAAAGTTACTTAATAAAGCAGGTTGAAAATTTGCTGGAAGAATGTTTCTTTTTGAGTGTGTGTGTGTTTGTGTGTGTGCTCATACAGAAGCTCACATATACTTTTTAATTAATTAAATTATCTTTATACTTTTATTAAGCCTGCATTTTCAAAGCTGTAGTCATCTGTTTCCCACAAAGCCTACATTGTGGTATTATTATTATTACAGTCATCACTTGTGGCTAAGAACTTATGACCATGGAATACAAATTATTCATATTACACGATGGCCTCACTGTTTTGCATGTTTTGATTTTTTTTTTTGAAAAATTGGTTGAGAGTCAAAGTCTTTGTCTAGTTATTCAAGCATTTATAAAGTAGAATGAAATAACATTTCTACTGATCCATATGTGTTGGTGTTTTTTTTATTATTTTTTACTGAGGTGTAACATATTTGTAGAAGAGTTGTTTTTCACCTTTACATTATTGTATATATCTTGGTATGAGTTGTGTATGGCGGGCATTCATGTTGCAGTAGGGAGCTCAGCTACCTCAGTTGTATCTGTTTATCATTATCGGGATATTGTATATGACAAGTGCTGTTTTGCAATCAAGTTCATGTCTGTTTCTTCTTACACAATAAAATATATTGTAGACACTACCCCTGGGACCCAATAATGCCTACACCAAGTATATACTAAGAATACACTGTTCTGAGTGAACAGACAACACAGACATAACTCACACCTTCTTCCTTCTAATTTTAGTTTTCCTACCGATATTCCTGCAGCTTTAAATATTGACAGGGATTTGTAAATGTTACCACAAAGTGTAGACTACATGTACACTTAGTGAAATCTTTCTTTGTGACTATAAATCACAAAAAATGTGATAACAATGTTCTTGAATACATATCATGTAAACTTAGTGTAGGCTTTATTGAATCAGGCCTTGCGTTAGATTGATTCATTTATTTGCTTGTTTCTTAAAGGTGGGCTGGTCCAACTATCCTTTTTAGAAATGATGTGAGTTATTCAGTAAAGATTAAGCATTACATAGTGAACTTTATACTTGAAAAAGTGAAATACAGTGCAATTTTCATTTTGGGTAAGTGCAGGAAATGACTACGACAAGAAGGATGAGGAAATGTTTTTTGTGCATAAAGCTTTATATGATTTTTCTTTTTTCTATGCAATGTGATGTCTACTTACTGGATTAATCTGATTTGCTGATATTGTTAATATTGTACTGTGTATATATAATATATGATGGTATGATTTCAATACAAATCCACTACTCTTTTCAATAAGTACAGCAAGATCTGTTACATCCACCTGAGCTTCCACCAGCTTAAGAACATGGGACCATAGTTTAAAGTTTCATCCAAGGGATGGCACAATCAGGAGTGTAACACCTTCCTTATGCTCAACTGCAGTGTTAGTACTGGACAATTTATCCAACTACCTGGTATGGGAAAATAAGCTACAGCCTTCGTATCTACCAGCATGAAAGTAGAATGCACTACCTGTTAAGCTACTGAGACTACTAAACTGCTCAGCAGATCAATAAAAAAGTTGCAGAAAGTGTTTCCAAAACAATAGAGCTTGCAATTGTTTGCTGTAATGACCTGCAGTGAAAGGACACTAAATTCATAGAGTCACAATAAGACAGGATAAAACTGGGAGTTAAAAATACACCTATAAATTAACAGGTTATCAGGAAACAAGGACAGCAAGCTAAAATGAAGTCCTCATTTAAATGCAGCTCCTTTTGGCACAACATATCACAGTGCCAGTATTTCTATATCTAGTCATTCTGGGAACCACTAGACAGTAACTCTGCTGTTTGCTGTTGAGGGGAGCTGATTCCACACACAAATTTTACATGGTTAATATGCTACATCCAGAAGGCAGTGCCACTGGTGCAAAGGGATAAACCCCTAACTAGGGCCAGGGGTATCCGAGTCTGGCTAGTGGCTTAGGTGCTTGAGAGCACCAGTGGCAGGGAAGATGAGCATGTTCATTGTTTGAGAAATGGAAGGAGGGTGAGAACTAGCCAAACACACTTTCACTATCTTTCATGGGAGGGATGTGCGGTTGTTAAACCCACCAAACCACTGCAATGTGGTAGCCCCCTTGCTGAGTGTGTGGAAGGATGCAATCACAAGAGGAGATGACAGCATTGTGGGGTACTGTTGTCACATAGATTACATGTTCACCCATCCAGTGCTGCCATACTTGGGATGTTGGTGGGAGCACAAAGCTGCCTCATTGAGGGTTCCACCTGAATAGCTTGCATCGACTTTGTGAGGAATCCCCAGAGTGGAAAAAATGAATGGACAATGTCTGATGGATAGAAGGATTCATAATCAGCAGACACAGCAGCAAAAATCACCTAGAAAAATGCTGCCACCGGGATGCAGGGCTTAGAAATGGGGTTACGGGTACCTGGTCAGTCTGTGAAATTCCAGCCAGTAAGTCTTCTGTTTGTTGTTGAGAAGCCAAGGGTGCCTCAACATTCATAGAATATCCCAACAAACAACTTTACTGCTTGCTTGTTTCTGGTGGGGGAGGATCAGATGCCATTCAAGGATCATTCAAGATGAGTAGGTATCAGCCGGGATACAGGTACTATAATTAGGGTCAAGAATACCTATCAGTTCTGAGGTGTGTATATTATTTCCTCGAAGTGGCATTCCATCGAACGCCTCTTCATCGACCCTAAAACTGTGAACTTTCAAAATATCGAACCTCCACATAAGCGATTACTTTCCCTTGGAAAGAAATTGCTTGCCCTACAAACACCAACATATAACCACAAACACTACAAAGTGGTGGCCTTCACCCCCCTCACACCCCCCAACATGGGGGACTGTGCCTCCCACAACCCCCTTAACCAAATATACAAACTCTGAAATCGCACTACAGTGGGGAAAACAGCAAACTGATGTTCAAGGTTTTCAAATTTTGCAGTTTCAGGCTCGATGAAGAGGCATTTGATAGAATGCCTCTTCGAGGAAATAATAGGAACCCATTCTGAGAAACTCCAGTCAGTGACTGGACTGGTACTGATGCCAAATGCAGATCCTGCAGATATTGCAAGGTTAATTTATTGCAACCACAATGCTGGCTTAACTTATGATCATGAATGCCTTACCTAGCCTTTGTGAGAAATTCATGTAAAGATAATTTGCTACAGCTAGGGTGCAAGACTTGGAACTGGGATCAAGGCTAACTGATCTCATGAAAGCGTGCACTAGGTGTCTCACATTCATGCATGATGTGTAAGAATGCATGTGTGTGTGTGTGTGTGTGTGTGTGTGTGTGTGTGTGTGTGTGTGTGTGTGTGTGTGTGTGTGTGTGTGTGTGTGTGTGTGTGTGTGTGTGTGTGTGTGTGAATATAGACAGGAAAAGAGACAAATGGGAAATCAAGTTTCTCAGTGGTCTATTTTCTCATGTAACATCCAAATGACCAAGCAGACACTCAGTCATCTAGGACTGTTGCATGGGGAAACTCCCCTCCATATGTGTTTCAGTGACCTCAGGGGATTTTTATTTAAAGTAAAGTAGAAACAGTGCCTTGACATGCCTATGGGTATATGGAGTTTTATACTCCAGGAGAAAATAACTTCATGACTTAAGCAAATGACATCCCAAAAATATATATGTTTTTTATTCAAGTGGCATTTCCACAGCCTGCACTCATCTGACCTTCACTGATATATATATATACATATATATATATATATATATATATATATATATATATACACACACACACACACACACACACACACACACACACACACACACACACACACACACACACACACGAGCACATGCACACTCACACATGTATTGCTATGTGAACTATGCATTGTGTGTGCTATTTAGTGCATTCATGATATATTGCACCTTACTAAGGTTAGCTTTTTTGCATTATATATTTCTAAGGCATAACACTTAGTGTATAGACATTTGTATTAAGAGACTTTATGTCCAGATGAATGCAACAAATACCTTACTTTGAAATCAGGGCCTTATATAATATGGTGAAATTTATAAAATAATGTTATCCCTCCTAAAAACGTTGATAGTGAAAACATTCCCATAAAAAAAAAATGAATTGGAATATAAATTTTCTGTACGAGAGTGGTTGAAACATTATATAAGGAAGATTCTTAATGTGATTTTAAATGAATTGTGAATGACATCATAAAGGAAGTGAATTTTGAAAGTTCATCATGATTTTTTTATAATAAAGTTTGCTTGAGTCACACAGATTTAATTTTTTATTCTCATCACTAGTCAAAAGTATGTATGTTCCATTACTGAAAATAAATTTAATTAGAAAAAAATCACATTTCCAGGAATTTCTGTGGCACTTTAGTGAGCTTCATCCTGTAGTTCTAGGTTTGACTTCCTCAATCTCTGTTTAGCTACTATATGACCCTAAGTAAGATACTTAATCAGATTCTGTGCTGCCCCAAAATGGGCTCTTGTGCCTAATGGGCTTACCTTGTTAACATACAAAAATAAAACTAAAAAAGAACGAATAATTAAGATATAAAAAATGACAATATAGTTTATGCCATTTTCTAATGTGTATGAAACTATATTATGAACTACTTGAATCCCTTTGAATTAAAACATATTAATAAATCACTCCTATTTCTTTTTTAGGTCATTTTTCAGTGTAATTCTTTCCTCTCATCACAATCAGTAGATGAAGTTACAGGTTACTCCTGCCTCTGTAAACTGATAACCTTCCCTTGTCAAGTTATACGTAGCAGAGGTACAGCTCTTCTGTTGCAGCTTATACTGCTGCACAGGATAGCAGGGTGTTCTAAATGGCTTTTTCTCTACTAATCCCAAGCTGCTTTTAAAAGCTAACCCATGCAAGGCTACAGTATATCCTATTGCTGGAATGGCTAGCAATGAAACTGAAAAGACATCAAAGACTGAAGATAACATAAGTGTAAGTAAACTTCTATTTTATATAAATATGCAAGTATGGTTCTCTGAAGATGAATAAACTTTGTAGATAATATTTATGTCACTGCAGCAGTCTTCTTCCAACATTGGTTCAGATCTGTAACAAAACATATTTTAATTGAGGATAAATATGCACAGTTTATTAGGAAATTATATCCTGTTGTCTTTTGTGTTCAGGTTTAACCAAGCTTTTGCACAGTCAGTGAGCACTGTGATCCCTGGAAGCAGTTGCTGCAATGATTGCCAGGAACTAATATCTCTGGAATTCTTGAATGAATGAATGAATGAATGAATGAATGAAGTCTTTTAATTGAGCTCTGATATCGTAGTCATAACGACTTTTCTAAGCATTAAATATTGTAAAAGTCATTCTGTTAAAAGTGCCGCAGTAGTGCATTCCTGCCAGTTAGACTTAGTTACCATTAATTATTGAATACACCTGCAATGAAACTTAAAACGCACTGAGCATAAAGAAACTATTTTGTCTTATATTTCAGACAGCATTGTGTTATGTGTCATCATGTAAAAGGATGCTTTTCTTTCCTTGGGTCTTGTTTATGTTCCATTATAAATATTAGCTAAGTGTTTTAGCATTTCACCTAATCTATGCACAAGAAACTGTCAGCTGTACAAAGCTAACAGTAAGAAGCAAAAATAACATATTCTGTAATGACAGACAGCACAGACTATGAACATAAAAAATCAGTTTTAAATAGATGAGATAAAACCTGTAAGGTACACATTACAAATATATGATTCATACCTTCACAGCAGATAAAGCTATATTATAGTCTTTTTACATATATATTTTATTAATGATGTCACACTAAACCATTTTCTATTGCCCAGGTGTAATGTACCAGCTAAGGGCATTGGCTAGGCTAAATGGCTATCAGGGTGACCTGTCAGATGAATCATAGGCAAGTAATTAAAGTACTACTTGATTCCATGGAATTTACTTACTAGTGTAACAATATTTTACTGTGTCCACTCGTTAGATACCAACTTCTTTAAATCGTAATATCAAATTCAGTAAAACACTATACCTAGACCAACTCAAAGTCTCTTAACTCTGAAAGTCAGTACAGCTAATTTCATTATTTTTTTACTAGTAAGTGGTCACATTGCTAACTCATCCAAATGTGACATACGTGCTACAGGGTGTCGACCTCATCCTTCAGTACTCAATAAGTTTTTCTATAACTGCATATCACTGACCTTCCTTCAGCATTTCATGTATTGTTTCTCAGTAATATGTAAAGGTTATACCTCAGCCTTTTAGTTCAGTTCTCTTCCTTGGATGTTTACAGGTAGTATATAGTCACTGTTTCTAAGGATGAAGGCAGGGTGTGCAATTATGCTCTGGGTCTTTCCACCTCAGTATAACATTACTTTCTACTGCTGTTGTGGAGTTTATTCTACTAACTGAATTCTTTATGCACTTATAAATATTGTTATTCCTCCCTCCACTTAGGAGAGCCGTGGCTGGATACCCCAGTCTCTCTTTTCCCAGGTAGTCCTTTAATGCCCTTAATATAGTCATAAATCCTGGCTTTTATTTGAAGGGTGATAATTAAATCACTGTGCTGTTGGATTAATCCTGAGTTAGTGACAGGATATTATGATTTTTATATATTTACTTATATGTGTAGGTATGTGTATATGTGTTTTTACTTATATTTAATCAAACTGGTCGTGTTAGGCAGAACCTATTTAATTCAGACAGAAAAAAATACAGGAAAACAATAAAGCAGACATGTAGAAGTACAAAAGCAGAAGGAAAGAATATTAAAACTAATTAAAAATGAAACAATGTGAAAACATGAAGTGAAATGAAATCAGTATGTTAAATAACAGTTAAGTACAAGAAGTGACAACACACAACAGATGCACCAGAAAGGGTATTATAAAAGTAAAATATGCTGAGTATTTTCAGATATGTTAAAAGACAATTGTTGTAGTTGGCATAGCTAACAGATGAGTGCTGGAGAGCTGTTATGTGTATACACACCATTAGCAATAAATACACAACACAAGTTATAGCAGTCTCGTGTATAATTATGCAGACTAATGATTGTTCCTCAAACGACATATGCATCTAATTGTTAGTTGCTTCTCAAGGCCACGGTCTAATAGAATGTGACACTCATTAAGAGAACTTCATTATCTTTCAGAAATGTGTGCTGGTTATGTGATGGCTGTTTCACTGGTGGTCTGTTGATGTTATCTTGGGAGTTCTGTTTGATGTTAACAATGTCTGATGGCAGATGCAGTTAAACAGAATGAAAACCCACTGTGGTATAACCATGATAAGAAGTATATATGACTGGTTAATAATAGTCAAGATGGACAACTGATATCATATGTACAAATATACAGTTTGATTAAAGTCTTATAAATGTTACATCCTCAGAAGAAATGATCAAACACAGAGAAGAGATGACATATGCCATAAAGCAGTTACATAGTATTGAATGAAGGAAAAGTAAGTACTGATAACTGGTGATTGTGTCAAAGGGATATTGGGTTATATTTATAGTCTGGGGTTTCACACGTGTGAAGAGGTTATCTGAGAAGAGTGCCACTAGGCCTGTATGCAACTGCAGTAAGTGCAGATTATTTGCACTGACTAAGGAAATGCAAAGACATTTTGATAAACATTCCTACTTATAGCAAAAGAGTATAGTACCTTAAGATAAGCATAAAAATATATGAAGGACTGTGTGAAATCCGCAGGTTTGTATAACTTTGTACATACTTGGATATTGTGGATGAACAAGCAGTCATGTTTGACAGACTTAGGGCAAGTGGTAGAATCTGCAACCTTTATTATTAATATTTAAAAAGGAGGATTTAATATGTTGTATATAAGCATATTCTTATGTGGGTACCCTGTTGTTTTCACTAAAAAGTGGAAAGACAGAGATAGGGAAGATTGAAAAAGGAGAGAGGAAAGAGGGAAAGACAGCAGGAGCACATCAAGAGGGTTATGCTGGAGGAGGTGGGACTGGAGGGGTTCTGCATTTTTGCTGGGGGATCGATCCCTCTATTTTTTCAAAATGTTTTTCATATAAGAGGGTAGCATGAGTGAGAAAGAGGTAGGAGGGTGTAGGTGACAGGATAAGGAAAAGCAGAAGGTGAAGAGGAGTGGCATTCAGCAGCAATCTCCAGTCCACAAGGCCTCAAACATTTGCATTGTCAGGAGGATCCAGATGTTGAGGGAACATGGACTTGTGATGGAGCTGTGGTCAGTGGAACAATAAGCCTTCTACCCATTGAAGTGAAGCCTTGATTGTCTGAAGCCTTCCATCTACAACATGCTCCACCACCATCATAGGTAAATTAGAACTAGACTAGCTGCCCTTGTGGGACATTTTAAGCCTAGCCAATTTCCTTTTCAAAGGTGAGAATCAAACCAAGTATTTTCTGTCTGTGAGGTAAACACCTTAACCATTATGCCAATCCCTGCTCCTATTTGTTTTAATGCTTTTACTAGGTTCATGGATGAATACCAGGCTACTGCCTTAAAGGGCCATTTTAAGCCTAGCTAATAACCTGAAGTCAGAATCAAACTCTGCAACTTGTGTTTACCAGGTGAGGATCTTAACCATTATGCCAAGCCCACACATATCTTCAACCAATTCCAAAGCCCCCCATTCAGTGACGGTTGCCATATTGCCACATGCCAGGGTGCTTACAAGGCTGGTGTCATTGCCCATTCCTGTGAGGATATCCCTAACTAAGCAGAGGGTGAACGTTCCCTAACCTGGGAGGTACGTGACAATATATTTTATACATTACTTTTGAAATATAATTACTTATTAGCTTCAGTTTTACTGATACCCAAAAGAATAATATATATGCCCTGGCATTATAAGATGTGTGCACAGATAAAATTCAGTGATATGTTTTACACACACACACACACACACACACACACACACACACACACACACACACACACACACACACACACACACACACACACACACATGCCTATAGCATACTAGTTTTGTACTTATTTCAGCAAATAGAAATACATTGTGCAACAGTGGTACTGTCACACCAGATCAGTGACTGCTGTTTAGCAGTCATCAGACATCAGTAAGTCAGGGTAAGTCACTTTTATTTATCTTATTGAAGAGTAATGCATAGAAGTCACTGTCCCCGAATTCACAGTTCATCCCTGATGTTGCTCATAATTTTGCTCTGTCCTTCATTAAAAGTTTGATTGGCTGGTAAATCATTTAGGATTACAGACAGTCAATAAATCCAGACATCAGAGTTTTATGCTTCTTTTTGTCTAAAAAGTACCTGTTGATGCAAACAGTGTTGTTCTATTAGCTTTTTAAGTGTATTAGAGTAATATTTAAAACGTGATTCTGATTTTGAGCCTTTATTCTGCTATTATTTTCAGCTTTGCCTAGAATTCTTGAGCAAAGAAGTTGAGAATTATAGTATTTGGTTCTGCAGGCATTTATAAAATTCTCTGAAAGACAAAAATGTTCCTGAAGATTAGCAGCATCAACCCTTCTTAAAATCCAAGGTCTGTACTGAGATCAGTCACTCTGGGCTGATGAGCTCTCTAGTGTTTACCTTTTGCTCATGTTCATTTTCAGCTTTATATTAACAGGGTCATATCACAGCCCTGTTCAGCTTGAAGAGCATAATCAGGAAATTAATATATTTTTTCTTCTCATTTTCCCCAACCAGCAGCAGCTTTTGTAGGGCTCTCACATATTCAAGCACGATTAAGGGGGCACCCTGCAGCCATAGGTATTGCAGGAACCTAAAGCTAACTATGTTGTTAGTTTTAGTGGACATAATGTCCATCAGCTGGGTTTAACTAAGAGAGGAGCAGTATTTCAGTGGTAAAATATTTAATAGAATTGTGAAACTGTTACTTGATAAAACACTGTTACTATAACTAATAACAATAGAGTATAACACCCCATTCAGCATGCACTGTACAAAGCATGTGCAGCATTTGGAGAGACCTCAGAGGTTTCTAACAGAGAAGATCAAGGACTCCAGCACATGCCATACACAGACCAGCTAAAGTCCCTGTCACTTTACTCTGTATCATATAGACTTCTTTGGGGAGATGTATGCCTGGCATACAGAGCAATCTCAGATCCAAACCTAATAAACTTGCTGCATATCTGTAAATCAAAGGGGCTAGGGCCACCTGTTCCAGGGACCTAAATATGGCCTGCAACTTAAATAGGGCATGCTGGAGGGACATATTTATCTCCCCGTTGCTGCCATGTCTTTGGAGTAGGCTACCTATTCATGTGAAACAGAGCATCTCTATGACAATGTTCTAAAGGAACCTGGACAAGTGGATGGGGCACCATAAATTCTTACTGGGAATAGTGCCCACAACCCTCCTGGGCATGGACAATCATTACTAAATGCAATCTTGGGTATTAATTAACATTTCTATGGCATTACATTGGGATGAAACTGTTAGTCTTGAAATGACCTCCCAGTCGATAACCTAGTAATCCCCTATGATCCTATATTCAAATTCTCATACTGTGTTAATATTTCCTTTAATGCAAGTTATAAATAGTAGGACTGTATCTTCCTTCAAATTGTTGCACTTTTACTTGAGTGCACTGCACAGCTTGTCTGTTGGGGGGAGGGGTGCTGTCCGGAATCTTTCTATACACTTTCAGTCTAGGTTCTACTTAAAACTGTTGTAGTTTGTATACCAAAGCTGCCGTTTCATGTAATGTAGCAGTTTATGAATTTCTTCATATAGAAACAGAATCTGTACACCCACAGAAAAATGTAGCAATCGAGGGACATTTTCACTTCCTTTCAATTCAACTTTCATTAAATAAAACATAATACTGTTATAGATGGATGCAGTGCATATACTTCAGGACAACAATGTGTGCTTTAATAAATTTCTGCTTAATAAATGTAAATATATACAGGGATTGTTTAAAAATGTATACAGAAGTAATACAACTCTTCATTTCTCAGTAATCTACATACTGGTTATTTACATAACACAGCGACCTCCATTCCCCTCCCCAGCCTAATCTGACTAGGGTCTGGTGCCTGACTGAGAGTTCAGTCATGTTGTACATGCAATTAATATTGTACAAGAAATGACAGTCTTATACAATTACCATACTAATAAATATTTTCTGGCCTACACAAAGAAAATACTTTCTTTACAAAAACTGTCTGCGTATATTTCAACTACTAAGGTAATATAAGCTGTAAATGAAATTATGTGACAATGCAAATATATTTTTCTTTGTGTATAAACATTTATGTACATGAAAAAATAGTTGTAAGTGTACTCATGTGGCTGTATATCTGTAATTTATAGACATATATATGCATACTTATATTTCTTTAATCACACATTTACATTTGTATTTTTACAGAGAATTATATTATCACATAAACATTTCATATATTTGTAATGCAGATGCAGCTCTGTGTTCAAATATGTACCTTTTTTGCATTACTATAATAACGTTATCGATAAATATTTGCAGTCACGCATACTTCTTCTAGCATATACCTTCAATTATGCTACCTTCTAATAGTTTAATTTTTAAACCTTTGTTTAATATGACCAAAACAATTACAAAAAAATTACTTAGTGTAGAAATCTAGCCTTCTTGCCACTGCCTGTTCAACTCACTCAGCTAACTTGTTGGGCCTACACTCCTGTAGGCCATTGTACCCAAGTCTGCACTCTGGGTCAGAACAGGTGATCCCTGTCAGGGTCGACAGCTGTTCACCCAACTCTTGCCAGATGTCTATCTTTTTCTAGTCAGACCCTTTAACTCACCTCTGGATCTTATCGCTGTATGAATCACTCAGAAGGCAGATAATTATTTGGTCTCTATATTTGATCAGCTAGTAGTGTGGCCTCATACCTCCGCAACTGCTGCCATCACTAAAAATGTTGGTACAAAATGAAGAAGGTATGAGCAGGGCTGTAGTTCACAGGTTTAGAACCACTCCTTCTGGTTTATGACATCAGCCTAACAAACCTATTAAACCAGCGGAGGCATTAAACCTGGTAATGTTATCATTGGCTTGTCTGGTCTTACCAAAAATGCTTTTCCACCTACATTTTTTAAGGAATAAATTCATATTTCATTTATATGATTGATAAAAGTCATTAACAAAATCATCAGTTTACTTATCTTACTTACAATTGCTACTGCTGCTGTGCATTGCTTTTGAGACCTTGTGGAGTATTACACCTGAATGTCATTTACACATTCCTGATGGCAATAGCAGTAATTTTTTTTTCTTTTTTTGGGGGGGAGTGTTTTTTGCAGAAATAAATATTGCTGTGTTTGTGAGACTGAGGCTATCTGCTTGTTCATGCTTCATTATAGAGACACCTGAGGAGCGGGGAATGCTGTGAACTTTGATGCTCTCATTCATTTTATCACAAGACTGTATTCATGAGAAACCAAGACCGAGTTACACAGATTAGTTGCTGTACACATTTGTGTATTACTGTGATTCATAGAGATAAATGTAAAAGGGCCTAATTTGCATGCAAGACACATTAATGACCATGAACGTATGAGAATAATTTTAACATTTCCATATTACCTTGACAATAATTGAGTTAGGTGGCAAATGATTTAGGGAACTGCAAACTTTTTAAAGTAAGAAAAAACAAAAGAAATATTGCAAATGAATACAAAACAGTTCAGAATGATGTAAGATGATTGAGTCTACTTTGAGAAATGCTTATTTTACTGTAAAGCTATCATTTATGAATGGAAGAGCATTACTGCAGCAGTGGAAATGATCAGTGATCACTGAGAAAATATTTCACTCTGGTGTCATTTAGTGACTGTGCATACATGGTAGAAATCCAGTAGTTTATTTGTGAATTACTGAAGTGCCAAGGATGTGCTGTTGGTTCAACATGCATGTGTCATTTCCAGGAGATTTTTGGAGTGTCACTCCTGAATGAAAAATTACAGAATTATGAATAAAACAAAATGGTAGGGCTTAGGGGAAGGATGGGTCTGTTACCTGCTTGCCTTATTATTGTGAATATATTCACGATTATGCAAACATAACTTCACTTCAACTTTACTTGGCTGGACTTTGACTCTGCATGTGTATATAATTATGGGGTTTGTGTCATCTAACTCTTTTTCATGAGGATGGGAAGCATACTTTCATTGTTGTGTTGTTTGACTTATGTCAAAAGTTTTTTGTGAATGACTGGCATATTTTATGTGCAGTAAAGATGCAAAATAAGGGATCAAGGCAGAGAAAGAACAACTTTCACCATGAGTGAAACCACATCTGCATGGCAGCCCCTAAGATATATGGCAAAAGTCTGTTTGGTAAAGGGGGGGGGCAAACAAGCTGAGACGGCAAAAGTCTGGAATCAAGTTGTTATAGGTATTAATGCAGTTGGTGAAAGAAACCGCACATTATCACAGTGCAAGCAGAGAGCAAATTGCAGAATGCATTTGTCCATTTTAGTACTACGGGTGCCTTCAATAGTTATCCCTTTAACACCAGATAAGAAATACCTGCGCTGCATTTCAGCAAAGAGTATATTGCAGAATGCATTTGTCCATTACAGTACTTGGGGGTGCCTTCAATAGTTATCCCTTTAACACTAGATAAGAAATACCTCAGCTCCATTCATGGAGATACTGTGACACAGAAGATGATGGCAATGGAATAATCAAAGGTAGTGTGGACACTGGCTATTATTAATGTCTGTAGCAGCAACACACATCTACTCAGAATCGTTGGTTTAAAAACAGTAACATATATTTATATAGAGAATTGAATGCTGACATGGAATGATTACATTGAACACACAAAAATTACTATTATCAGGTAACCCTTCCACATCTGCACAAAATGGCAATGAAAGCAGCTTACATGGTAAGTGTCTCCCATATCTCCTTACTCAGCAGACAGCAGCATATGCTACTTCATTAGTGATACTGTTTTCAAATAATTTTTTGCAGAGTCAGCAGCAAAAACAAACTGTTCTACTATACCAATAAATTTGGAGGATGTCAACAGCAGAATGTCTGTTGAAGATGATGATGATGGTAACATAGCTATATTATAGCAATAACCCACGCCTGGGTGTGGGTAATGCTGGATTTACCCACGGTTAGTGTGGTTTGGTCATGAGGGCGAAGCCCGAGTGACCAAACAAAGCCAACCGTGGGTAAATCCAGCATTACCCACACCCAGAAGTGGGTTATTGCTATTATACAGTGACATTATTTAAGAAAAAAATAATTAATTTTCTTAAACAATGGCATTGAATAATGCCTCCTTGCCGCTCTTCCGCAGCTGTCTGGTATTCTGCGGCAGTTCTGATGTACTGCGCTTGCCTATGCCTATGCAGTACATCAGAGCTGTGGGCAAAAGCAACGGAGAAAGCAAGATCTCCTTTGCTTTTTACAAACTGTTTTGCTATGTTAAATGGGTTTAACATAGCGAGACAGCTTTAAAAAAAAGCTTGACTGTATGGCTTTGATTTTGAGTGATGAGATTATTCATATACATGACAAATCTACCTTAAGCTCATTCATGACTCCACCAGATCTAAGATAATCTGAACTTTTTTGAATAATAATCTGCCACAGGTTATATGTGTACCAACCAAAGTGCAGAACTGCATAGTCTGTGTATGGATATTCATTATATTAATACCAGCTATTGTTTGGTTCATTCCCTACTGGAAAGTAATTACGTCATTATTAAGCCACTGGGGGTGTACAAGCCAGTGCATTTCTTTGTGCTGGTCCCAAGCCTGGATAAATGGGGAGGGTTGCGTCAGGAAGGGCATCCGGCATAAAAATTCTGCCACATCACTTATGGCGCAAAAGTTTCATATTTCCATACCGGATCGGTCGAGGCCCGGGTTAATAACGACCGCCACCAGTACTGTTAGCCAACAGGGTGCTGGCGGAAATTGGGCTACTGTTGGCCGAAGGAGAAGAGGAGGGCGAAGGCATGCAAGAAGGCAGGAAGAGAGGAGGAAGGTTAGGAGTGTAGCAGTGAGGGTAGGAACTTTGAATGTTGGCAGTATGACTGGTATAGGAAAAGAGCTAGCTGATATGATGGAGAGAAGGAAGGTTGATATATTGTGCGTGCAAGAGACCAGATGGAAGGGAAGTAAGGCCAGGTGTTTAGGAAATGGGTTCAAATTGTTCTATCATGGTGTGGATGGCAGGAGAAATGGGGTAGGGGTTATACTAAAGGAACAATATGCCAAGAGTGTTTTAGACGTGAAGAGAGTGTCTGACAGAGTGATGTTTATGAAGCTCGAAATTGATGGTGTAATGATGAATGTTGTTAGTGCATATGCTCCACAAGTTGGGTGTGCGATGGATGAGAAAGAGAAATTTTGGAGTGAGTTGGATGAAGTTCTGGTGAGTGTACCCAAGGGTGAGAGACTAGTGATTGGAGCGGACTTTAATGGGCATGTTGGTGAAGTGAAGAGAGGGGATGAGGAAGTGATGGGTAGGTATGGTGTTAAGGAGAGGAATGCAGAAGGTCAGATGATTGTGGATTTTGCGAAAAGGATGGACATGGCTGTGGTGAATAATTATTTTAAGAAGAGGGAGGAGCATAGGGTGATGTACAAGAGTGGAGGAAGATGCACACAGGTGGATTATATCATATGTAGGAGGGCCAGTCTGAAGGAGATTGGAGACTGTAAAGTGGTGGCAGGGGAAAGTGTAGATAAGTAGCATAGAATGGTGGTCTGTAGGATGACGTTGGTGATCAAGAAGAGGAGGAGGAGTGTGAAAGCAGTGCCAAGGATTAAATGGTGGAAGTTAAAAAAGGGTGATTGTGAAGTGGAGTTTAGGGAAGAGTAAAAACAGGCACTGGGAGGCAGTGGAGAGTTACCAAATAGCTGGGTAACTACAGCAGAACTAGTAAGGGAGACTGCTAGAATGGTGCTTGGTGTGACATCTGAACAGAGGAAGGAGGACAAGGAGACCTGGTGGTGGAATGAGAAAGTACAGGAGAGTATACAGAGGAAGAGGCTGGCGAAGAAGAAGTGGGATTGTCAAAGAGATGAAGAAAGTAGACATGGGTATAAGGAGATGAGGTGCATGGCAAAGAGAGAGGTGGCGAAAGCTAAGGATAAGGCGTATGGAGAGTTGTATGAGAGATTGGATACTAAAGAGGGAGAAAAGGACCTGTACCGATTGGCTAGACAGAGGGACAGAGCTGGGAAAGATGTGCAACAAGTAAGGGTGATAAAGGATAGTGAGGGAAAGGTACTCACAAGAGAGGAGAGTGTGTTGAGTAGATGGAAAGAGTATTTTGAGAGGCTGATGAATGAAGAGAATGAGAGAGAGAGAAGGTTGGATGATGTGGGGATAGTGAATCAGGAAGTGAAACAGATTAGCAAGGAGGAAGTAAGGACAGCTATGAAGAGGATGAAGAATGGAAAGGCTGTTGGCCCAGATGACATCCCAATGGAAGCATGGAGGTGCTTAGGAGAAATGGCAGTGGAATTTTTAACATGAAATTTTGGAAAGTCAGAGGATGCCTGAGGAGTGGAGAAAAAGTGTTTTGGTACCTATCTTTAAGAATAAGGGTGATGTTCAGAGCTGCAGTAACTACAGAGGGATAAAACTGATCAGTCACAGCTTGAAGTTATGGGAAAGAGTAGTAGAAGCTAGGTTAAGAAGGGAGGTGATGATTAGTGATCAGCAGTATGGTTTCATGCCAGGCAAGAGCACTAGAGATGCAATGTTTGCTCTGTGTTATTGGAGAAATACAGAGAAGGTCAGAAGGAGTTGCATTCTGTCTTTGTAGACTTGGAGAAAGTATATGACAGGGTGCCTAGAGAAGAGTTGTGGTATTGTATGAGGTAGTCGGAGTGGCAGAGAAGTATGTAAGAGTGGTACAGGATATGTACGAGGGTAGTGGTACAGGATATGTACGAGGGTAGTGTGACATTGGTGAGGACTGCAGTGGGAGTGACAGATCCGTTTAAGGTGGAGGTGGGATTACATCAAGGATCAGCTCTGAGTCCTTTATTATTTGCAGTGGTGATGGTCAGGTTGACAGATGAGATCAGACAGGAGGCCCCGTGGACAATGATGTTTGCAGATGACATTGTGATCTGTAGTGAAAGTAGGAATCAGGTTGAGGAGACTCTGGAGAGGTGGAGATATGCTCTAGAGAGCAGGGGAATGAAGGTCAGCAAGGCTAAGACAGAATATATGTATGTAAATGAGAGGGAAGGTAGAGGAATGATGAGGATGCAGGGAGTAAAGTTGGTAAAGGTGGACGAGTTTAAGTACTTGGGATCAACAGTTCACAGTAATGGTGAATGTGGAAGAGAGGTGAAGAAGAGAGTACAGGCAGGGTGGAATGGGTGGAGAAGAGTGTCAGGAGTGATTTGTGACAGACGGGTACCAGTAAGAGTGAAAGGGAAGGCCTACAAGAGGGTAGTGAGACCAGCTATGTTATATGGGTTGGAGACAGTGGCATTGACAAAAAGGCAGGAGTCAGAGATGGATGTGGCAGAGTTAAAAATGTTAAGATTTGCATTCGGTGTGACTAGGATGGATAGGATTAGGAATCAGTATATTAGAGGGTCAGCTCATGTTGGACAGTTTGGAGACAAAGCAAGAGAGACGAGATTGCATTGGTTTGGACATGTGCTGAGGAGGGATGATGGGTATATTGGGAAAAAGATGCTAAGGATGGAGCTGCCAGGTAAGAGGAAAAGAGGAAGGCCTAAGATAAGGTTTATGGATGTGGTGAGAGAGGACATGCAGGCGGTTGGTGTGACAGAGCAAGATCCAGAGGATAGGAAGAAATGGAAAGAGATGATCCGCTGTGGCGACCCCTAACGGGAAAAGCCAAAAGATGATGATGATTAAGGTTTGAACTGGTATTGACTGCAATGTATTAAATCCAGTGTTAGTATCTGAAGCTACGCAGTTTCCAAATCAACAACAAATTAAGTGTTGGCTCAAGTTAAGTGGCATTCTAGCCCGAATACTTGCAATAGTCATTCTGTATGAGAGCTAGTAACGAATAATCTGGACTTAGGGAGGAAAACTGTAGTGGTAACCAAAAGCCAAAAAAGTGCATTGAGTAATATCACATTATTTTGGAAGCTTATTAATAAAATGATACATTATAGAAAATGGAAATGAACTGATCATCCAATTTAAAAGAAAACATACAATTCATTATAGAAAAAAATAAGCATTCATTCAAGGTCAGTGAAAAGGTTTTTAAAGAAAGTTTGGTTTTTAAGACGTAATGATAGCAAGATAATTTTTTTTCAAAATGTATCAGTGATGGGAAATCATATGATAGTACAGTACTTAACTTATGATAAGCACTTCATAAGAAATGCTATACATTCCAGGAAATATCAAAAACACTTCCTGAATATTTTTGCTCAGAATGCAGATATTCTCACTCTTCTGATTTCCAGGTTAATGTTTTAACCTGCTCTAATGCTAGTTTAGATATCCGGGACACCGAGAACTTACAACCATGTATAGATGCTCTGTTGTTACTAAGAGCACTTCTAAAACAAAACAGAGTTAAGGCAGTTTATAAACATATTGTTAGAACTTCACAGACAGAATTAAAAGTATTTCATGGATACTATTGTTTCTGTAGATTAGAAAACTGCACTTATTAGGATTTTACATAAAAACAAAGGCGAAAAAGTCCAACATAGAATTTACAGACCAATGTCATTATTATCCTGTTTTGTTAGTCTAATGAAGAAAGCCATACTAGACAAGCTGTCATTTGAAGTGTAAGTAAAAGAATCTCTTGTAACTACATGAATTTGCATTTGCCAAAAAACATTCAACAACTTCTTGAAAACACTTCTTTTATCAGAATGTTATGGGTTATGGCAGCTGTAGAGAAATTAATTTACATAAATGTAATTTATGTGAATTTCTCTAGTACCTTCAATAATGTTAGCAATCAAAATGTACTTACGCCAGGATTCATGAAGCTTGCGCCAGGTGCAGGTGTAATGTTGGCATTCCAACACCAAATATGGCCGGCGAGCGATCCAGGTACGAGCTGTTTCCACATGCACTACCTGCGTACGCTACGCCCGCATAGCTCCCAGCCCCTGTATGCTAATTACCCTATTTGTAGCAGTGAAGCATGCAAATGAAGGTATTTAGTGATCCAGGAAGTGGTGAAGGCGTAGTGTAAGCATGCAGAAATGTAAACCGTAAAAAATGGTTTACATTTTTACAAACATAAAATCGGAGCCATGACAGCCGACCAAACACATGTATTATATTGTTAAATATATAGCCATTGGCATAAAAATGTACACAATATAAAAAGAACATTACATTTTTTTTTCGCACTATTGCGCAGTTTAAACGCAGGGCAGCGGCACGCAAATGGGATCGCAAGGAAAATAGAAAAATATAGAATAAAACTGCAGTGTAACACATATCATGATTTCCCCATAATAGTCAATGGCAGGCAAGTTGCACCACACCATGGTGCAAGGGTTGCTAAGGGGCTGTGACAGTGTTTTGCATGGTAGCTAGGAATTATTAGTCAATGCCATGCAAATGAAAGGAGTAATAGTGAATCACAGATTCCCCGCTGGTGTAAGGATGCACCTCACAGTGTAGCGTTATAACACCGAGGTGTGCCCTTGAGATAAAAATGACATCAAGAGAGGGGTGTGTCACCTTTGCTGTAAGCAGACTGGAGCATTGCTAATCCATTTTCCCATAGCTAAGCAAAGCTGCAGGAAAGGGTGTGTTGAACTGGCTATAGCTTTGCTTAGCTGAGAGCACACAAGGTAACCGAGTATGTATGTGAACGGAGATTAAAACGCGCTTAAACGGGTTTGCGTGGCGAGCACTGGAGCTGAAACAGGAAGGATTTAGGAAAAAAATAAGGAAATGCTGCAGCAGGGAAATTGGAGTACAAATAACTAATTAACACCTAGGAACCTACAGTGGGCTATTGACAACAGCTAACAAGGCTGCAAACAGCTACCTGCAGAACAAGAAAGGGGAGGGGCTGTACTGCAAAGAAAACAGTAAAGTGTCACAGCAGAACAAAACAGAATTGCATTATATCAGCTACAAAACACAGTTTGCAACACATGACTGGGTAGGGAAAGTACAAAACAAGAAAGTTGGCAGGTGGATGCATGCCTGACAATGGGAGGGGATACAGGTTTAAAAGTGAATTAAAGGGCAACAGATTAATCAAGGCAGGCAAGCATAACTCCACACTACAGACCCTACACTTGCAGTACTCACTGTAAAACCTATAATTAAGATACCCTGCAGCTGAAATTGCTCATACACAGCCAATGAAATCAGCAGCACCCATAGCACAATAGTATAAAGTGTGAAAGCACCTCACACACATTTGTGAATTCCCATACACTCTGCACCATTGGTATATGCATACGGGGAACTTTTAATATGTACATGTTAGGGGCTGCCATAGCTTTGATCCACCAGCATGTGTTGGAGACTGAAGGTGATGTGGAGGATGATGCTGACAACCACCTCAGGCACCAGAGGAGGAGAAGAGTGTTCAGACCCAGGGTAACCTACCAGGGGCTACATAATCTGGAGATAATAGAGTGTTACAGGGTGGACAGGGGCACCCTACAGCAACTTGTGGAGCTGTGCCGGCCATGCCTCAGAGACAGAACAAACAGAGGGGAACCCATCTCAGTGGATATGAAGGTATGTGCAAGCCTGAGAATACTAGCCACAGGTAACTTTCAAAGGCCAGCTGGGAATATAATGGGGATTTTACAGGCATCAGCATCCAGGGTACTTCACCAGTTCCTGGATACCATGTTACCACATGCCAATGAGCACATATACTTCCCCCGAATGCAGGACGAGATGGCCAGCAATATGCATCTCTTCCACCGTGTGGCAGAATACCCAGAGGTACTGGGTGCAATAGGCTGCACGCACATACACATCAAGTTACCACCCAGTGAGCAGGGTAGGAGCTACATAAACCACAAGGGATACCCCTCCATCAACTGCCAGGTCATGTGCAATGCCCAGGGCATTATCATGGATGTGTGTGTGCTGGCAGCCCTGGAAGCTATCACGACTCACACATCTGGCATGTCTCACAGCTGTATCAGGTATTTGCCAGGGGGGACATGTCAAATGGCCACCTGGTGGATGCCGGCTATGCACTGGAACTGTGAATGATGACTCCCATCAGAAATGCACACACACCCATGCAAGAACACCATAATGAGGCACACACACAAACTAGAATCATCATAAAGTGTGTGTTTGGGATGCTTAAATCACAGTTCTGTTGCTTGGACATATCTGATGGAGCCTTGCAGTACTCTCCAGGCAGATGTGCCCATATCTTCATAGTATGTGCCATGCTACACAATATGATCCTGTGGAAACAGCTGCAGCAGGGACAGAATGGTGAAGGCCCATACAGCCCACCACCATTGCCAAGGACCCCACAGGCACAGAGGTACTCAGACCATGAACACCCTGAGCCAGCCCCAGTAGGCAGATGGAGGTCTGCCCAGTATGCCCATGCCTTGGTAAAGAGGGAACGTATAGCACACACACTGACAGTGCAGGCACCTAGGGGCTGACACCTTTCTCCACCTGCACACACAGTAAAAATGGATGGCACACACTCAAGACTACCTGTAAATTGTCATGTATAGGCAGCCTACTGTGTGCATCCAACATAGGCAGCCCTCAACTATTGCACACACAACTACTATTGGCACAAGTTACGTCAACACCTGAACAGTATATTAAGCTATCAGCATTGGCTGATACTGTATGTATAGGTTCATAGGTTCATAGGTAGAGTAAAGCAGGAGTTTATTCAGTCGGGCTGCATAGGACATATGTTTGTGGCCAGTAATCCTCTTGGCGAGGTACGTTCGTGGACCTTCCAGCTGTCAGAAGTGTCTCCTGAGGTACATCCCAAAATGGTTATCATACTCTATGATGGGACTGATGAGTGACAAGTAAAGGGGCACTATAACCTCAGTATGTCTAGATGCGAACCCTTTAGTAATCAGATGGCCTACATAGAAGGATGTCCTAACTACTTTGGAGATATGATTGTTAAAGGAGAGATCATTATCTACCTTAGTCCCCAGGTCCCTTATTACCTCATCTGTATTAAGGTGGCTGCCACTTTTGTGCTAATATATGGGTGTTTAGTTTTTCCCAAATGGAATGAACATGCAGTTTGTGGCACTTAGCTTGAGGCCATGATTTTGACACCCTGTGTCGGTCTCTTGAGGCCCTTTGAAGGATGTCTGTGTCAGCTGGACTGTCAATTATGGCTCCCAGTTTCCAGTCATCGCCAAACATGGTCTGCTGTAGTCCACCTGTGTTTGTCTGTACCTCTGAGAAGTACATGCCAAACGGTAGGGGTCCCAGGACTGAGTCCTGTGGGACACAGTTGTGTCTGGTTAAGAGATGGACCTGGAGGCTGCTAGTCTTACCATGTGGGTTCTGTGTGTAAGCCTGTTGGCAACCCATTCTGTGATGTATGGTGTCAAAAGCCTTGGCGAGGTCCAGGTAGTATGTGTGAACCACCTCTCCCCTCATCTAATGCCTTGGTGACTGTCTGTAAGACATCAAACAGGTTCAGTAGGCATGATCTGCACTCAGCCAAGCTGACCTGGGTTGGGTCAAGTGTTTGGAGGTTACCAATGTCTTTGTTAATGAGTGCTATGAGGATGTGCTCCATAGCTTTGCAGACCAGGCTAGTCAGGCTTATGGGGTGGTAGTTATCATGGTCAGCTGTGTTTCCACCTTAGTCGAGTGGAATAACCGTTGTTATGGCCATTGTATGGCATGTAGCCTGTGTAGAGGCTGAGGTTGAAAAGTTTAATTAGGTGGGGGGTTAGTACGTCTTGTAGTGTTTGGAGGACACAGTCTGGGACACCATCTGCCTCCACTGATGCTGTGTTTTGCCGTTTGAGAGGACTATTTCCACCTGTGTGTCTCTGATGTCTGGGATACTGTACTTTATGGGTATTGTTGTGGGCTCTTTAGGGGGTGAAGTTTGCACTAAATATAGTATATTTTGTACTATATTGCACTGGCACAGTACAATGTGTGTGTTACCACTTAGATCCTTGACATAGCCAAAGAAGGCTTTGTGGTTATCTTTCGAATCCTTGCCTATTTTCCTGTTGAAGTTAGCCTTGGATGATTTCATGAGGGACCTAAGTTTCTTACTAATACTGGTCATGGATGTCTGCCCTTCTTGGGATTTGCTGTTTTTCTGGACTACTGTCCTACTTCTGTTGTATAGCCTGTTTATTGCAGGGGTTCACCAGACTGGTGTCCTTGTCTTGAAGGAGCGAGTCTTGGTTTACCAGTGATGGCATGATCCATACTTACTTGTAGGTGCTTATAGAGTGCATTTGTAAATCTTTCTGTATCTTGAGCAGTGTTTTCCCTTACCGTGGGGACTGTGAAACCTCCCACCTTTGTCTTTAGTAGTGTGAAGTTACCTGTAGAAAAGGTTTTCACTGTGGTTACCTTGAGTGGGGGAGATGGTTGGGTGTGGAAATCATCAGTGAATAGTTCATGGTCAGATCTAACCAGTGACCGGTTTCCCTCTGCTGTGGTGCACCTGTTGCCCATGTTGGTGATTACCACTTCTGGTATGTTTCCACCTCTGGTTAGGGAGTTTACCATCTAATACAGGTCATTTGAGGTGATAAATTCCAGGAAGCGCTGGGCCTAGAAGCGAGTACTCGAGTAAGTTTCACAGTTAATGGTAGGGTAGTTGAAATTGACCAATACCAGGGTGTTTGGTAGGCCTGTCATGTTTTCCACTGTCTCCAGGTAGGTGGAGTGGTGGTCCTGGGTCATGGACAGTGATCTGTAGCAGGCCACCGTTTGCATTGCAGTTGTGGCTGATGTTAGCTGCACATGGATGATTTCAGAGGTATCATGCTGCCTCACTAACCTGGAGGTGTAGGTATCCCTGATGAATAGGGATAGACCCCCTCCATGTCTGTGTCAGTCCATGTTCTGTGGCTGAAATGTGTGGTATTGGTTGTAGTCCAGTAGTGCTGGTGTGCTTTCAGGAGCCTTAAAACAGGATTCAGTTACTGCACAGATGTTGATGTTGTTCATACTGAGGAGTGCTGTGAGTGCGTGCATTTTGTGATTACAACTCCTGGCGTTGAGTAGCATAACCCTCATTGATTTTGCTATTGTGCTGTTTATGGAGGTGGGAT
This sequence comes from Protopterus annectens, assembly GCF_019279795.1. Classification (NCBI taxonomy): domain Eukaryota; kingdom Metazoa; phylum Chordata; order Ceratodontiformes; family Protopteridae; genus Protopterus; species Protopterus annectens. Next base: position 661,909,449 of record NC_056735.1, read on the forward strand.
TCACCTGTGAGACTTGCCTAAAAAAGGCACCATGGGGGCGCCAATAGCCTTGGCCAGTATTCGAAAGCCTAAGGCTGACACATGCAAGCTGGTATCATATTGTTGCATGCATGTTTCCCATCTGTGCTTGTTTCACATATTTCCTGTTGGTAACCTACTGGTAAGCAATAGAAAGCCTTAAACTGATACAAGTCTTCTAGCTTCCAAGATAGGCTTTTGGAGTGATTAAGTATCAGTGTTCTGTATGTTCTTGCTGTACTTAACTGTTTTCTGACTACATGGTGATTTTTCACTGTATATTGTGATCTAAAAGCTCTGTTTATTCACATATTATTTCTGTGATGGCCTGCACTACAGAGGTTCACAGATAGGTAGTAGGCTATCTGCCCAAGGGCATTTAGAAGCATAGCTACAGTGTGCTGGCTTTCTATGCACCATTGAAGTAACTGATCCTCTGTCAAGCATAGCCAATGAAGTGATTCCAGGCAGACTTGCTGGAAGCTGTTGAAGACTGGGGTGGGGGAGGGAGATAGGGGCACTTAGTGATCTAAAAAGGGCATGTTAATGTGAAAAATCAACACCATTCAATTTCCGCAACAGGTCTTGCAGCTATAAAACTGGAGGGGCTTCCCCTCCCCCTGGCTGTATGGTTCTGGGACACATGATCCCAGGGGTGTATATTCTGTTACCCATTCACACATCAAGGTTTCTCTTGAAGTGTGTCAGTGAGGGGCTATGCCTAATTTAGTTAGGAATTTAATTTATAGTCTCTCATTTCATTTGTTATGTTTTGATTTCAAGAGTAAGTGAAGCTCAGTGGGTTTGGGCACCACCGCCCTTTGCTTAGCCTAGCTTACATATAGAAATCATTTAAATAGGAAATAGGCAGAAGCAACGTTAATGTCAATAGTGTAATGGTTACAGCATTCATATAGTATATGTGCATTCTTGGTTCAAATCCCAATAAAGTCAGAGATGTTTTTCATGTTAAAAAGTATACCTTAACCACAGCTTTCATATTTAGGTAGTATTCTTCAGTATAATAAACATTTAAAACACCCATATAAACCATTGTGTGCTGGAGAATAAAATAAACAGAGATTGTATTGTTATGTAAGCACATAGTGAGATGTTATTTTACTGAAATGTATATATCCTACGTAGTTAGCAGATGTGGTGTTTGCGCACACAGGTTATACTTTTTTAAATTTTGTTTAACTGTGTTTAACTGCTGCTTTAATGTCGCACAAACATTTTTAAACATGCTTATAACTGCTTAAATGAGCCTTATTCTGGAGTAAAAAACATTTTTAAAGCATCACAGGTTTTGAACAGTGGACCATGCACACTATAGTCATGGAACTTACCACTAAGCCATCTGAGCTGTACACATGTTTCATGGTCTTTAGACTACACCTTTTACTAAAGGCATTCCACAGTACTGACCACAAATGGGACAGTCACTTTCTGTACATATGTACAGTATATTGTAATGTACTGTAGTTTGTGAATCAACATATACAAGTCTATATATGTATAACTGTTAAAAATTAATACTAAATATATACATATATATATATATATATATATATATGTATATATATATGCATGTCAGTGATGTCTGCACACACACACACACACACACACACACACACACATATATATATATATATATATATATATATATATATATATATATATATATACAGTTACATCTATAGCCATATATATATAAACATCTATAAATACACTTTGTGACACAGAAGCAATCCAAAGGAATTGAAGTGTACACAAAACACATGCAGCTCTGGTATTGTAACTATTAATATTAACTTAATTCACCATAGAAAGGATGGTTGTTGTGTATGTGGAGATTGGGGTGGGGAGGAATGATGGGTAATGAAATTATGCATCAAGGAGAGCCTGGATTGAATATTCAATAAGTGAACTGGAGGGGTATACATGGAGTATGGGAACAATAAAAAAAGGACACAAAACAAAAACCATTCTCATCCATAATACACCCTGTCAGATCACATTGCAACACTTAATTCCACAAATATATGAACATTAACAAGTACCATACATATGTACACCAACTGACTGTCACATTTGTTTTCTGTAGTGAGGAATGCCCGTAGTAAAATGTATATTCTAAACACCATAACATTTGTACATGTCTCAGATGCCTTAGTGGTAAAGTCAGTGACTGTGGTGCTCAAGGTCCCGGGTTCAAGGGCTGTTAGTTTATTTTGAGGGCCAGAATAAGGGCTGTTGGATGCAGGTTGATTAAGGTTGTAAGTGGTTTTGCGTGGGTTTGAGGGACAGTAAGCGGCACTTAAACACGGTTAAACAGATAAGCGCTTCACAGGTGTAACATTTGCTTACCGTCAAGCAGACCATGGGCAAACTTGCTTACAACTGCTTAAATGTGCATTAATCACACTTTGTCTGCCAGTGCCTGCTCTGAGAGGTAAAATAATAACCACTTCCAGGATTAGAACGCGCAAACATGTACACCATCCTCAGAGTAAGCTACCTGAAATGTACCAATGTCAGTTATGTGGAAATAGGAAAAACTGCCATGTACCCAATGAAAGGTGCATGCTATATATATATATATATATATATATATATATATATATATATATATATATATATATATATATATATATATACAGATGCACATATATATATATATATATATATATATATATATATATATATATATATATATATATATATATATATAGAGAGAGAGAGAGAGAGAGATACATGTCGATATATAGAGATTTACATATATGTAGATATATAGATAGGTTAAAAACATCTACACATCTATGGAGGTAGATATAAACATATGCAATGATATATATTATATATCTATATCTGTATACCCATATATATATATATATATATATATATATATATATATATATATATATATATATATATATATACACATACATACATGTGTGTATACAGCATCTGAAGTGTTCAAATCTGAGTATAACATGGAGCATAGCAATCACACATTCTGCCACCCCCAAACAATATGAATATAACATATGAAGAGTATATGCCAATACACTATTACAAATATGTTCTATGGACATGAGCCAAATAGGGTTAGTCACCAACACAACTACAATGACTGCAAATATCCATGACAGAAATACACAGACATCTTTCATTTAGCAAAACTTTATAACATTCCAATGTATTGCCAAAAGGATTCAAGGACTAACGTTAACTGCATGCTATACAGGAAGCATTTAACAGTGCCTTAATGAATCAGCCTGCAATTACCATAGTATTAGTCCACTAAGGGATAGGTGTTCACATAGGGAAAGAACACCCACACACATATAGAATATGTATAAAAGCAGTTCCTTCACACCTGCATCTGCTATGTACACCCACCAACATCTCCCCCACACCCAAACTAATTACAACAATACCTGCTGTCATACCATAACCAATTATTCACCCACTGTACGACATCTGCTGAAACCTTGACATACCTGGACAGAGACACACTAACATGGCCCTCTGTGAAATAGTTGCTGTTATACAATGGAATAGCTGCTGATTTTACAGGGTTTGTTTGAACTAATTCTGTTTCAGAGGGTTGAAAAGTAATTACACCAGGAAGTGTTACCGATTACTGATTATCTGCTCAATATGATACACATTTACACCAAACTAAAGATGTCTGGTGAGCACACTGTAAACCCCCTAACATAATATACATAGCCATACAGCCTTGAGCTGGTCAAACATCCTGGCCAGACTGAAACATATGCGGAAGTATTAGGTATAGACAAACCCTGCACAAGTAGCAATGTTCAGAAATATAATAGTAGTACTCACATTTAGACCAAATCTTCTAGATATTACACACAATATATTTGTGCTTGTCTCCATACAGCTGTTGCAATAGATTTCAGACAACACTTCCAGGATGTCTTCCTCACAAGTAAGGCAAATGGACAATGCCCAAGTGGTGTACTCATTTATACTCCACTGTTGCCATAGTATTGGCTAATGGAGTAGCTGCACAGCCGATGTGCATGTAATTAACTACTTCGGAACACCAATTGGTGATCAGGATAGCACATGTTACTGATCTCTAACTATAAAAGGATGCCTTGTCACACATTCAAACCATCTGTATATACCTGCAGAACAGTACAAAATATCCAACAGAAGATTGAAACACAAACCGAAGAAGATTAAAATACTAATCAATAACACCTCCAATTACCAAGAAGGTATGTATAACATTTAGTATGTCTGTGTATGTAGTACCTGTTCTGTAATAATTACAGTGTAATCAATGCATATAGTGGAAATAGCTATCTTGTAGTGATGTATTGTTGAGCAGTAGCAATGCTTGTAGTATTCTATGTATGTACTGCTGTAGGTCACAAGGCAAAGTCCTCATACACTACAAGGGATGATATATATGGGCTTGGAATTCACCAATTCTTTTCCAGCCACTGTCAGTGTCAGGGTTGGTTCAACAAATATGTGCTATAACAGAGGATAGTATATGTTGATATATTGTAACAGTAGACATATGTATGGGTGTATTAGTGAGATGAACATGTCAAAGGTGGGCTTACTGTGCAAATATAATTTGCATTGTGGGATATTGTGCCAATAACTGTGTAATGTACAGTATTCTAGGCAGATCTGTATTCCATTTTACATAGCATTTCTGTTATGCAAACATTAGTTATGTCTATTGGCAATTATAATACTCAATAACAGGATTCATATGAATTGTAGTCATCTGACAGTTTAGCAGCATGATAGCAAAGAAAATTGGAAGAGCTAGGTAACTATACATGCACTTAAGACATGTAATATCCACCTCTCTAGTATTGTTTGCAAGCAATAACAGCTGTGCATGTGTATATGTTATGCAAATGTGTAGTGACCCTTGTTACAGGCCTGGGCCACATGGCTATGTGAACACCTGCATAGAGTGGATATTTAGAGTAGAGACACACTGGTTGAACATTCAGGTCTGTGTAGGCTAACCTATCATTGCCAACCTAACAGCTGCTTGCAAATACTGTATGTAAGGTTGTGCGCATTACTGGTAATGAAACTCATCTTTAACTCCAGTGTAACATCTGCAGTAGGAGTGTAAGATGTAGGAGACTGCTGCCCATGTGTAATAGCTGCTTCATAGGTGATGGCTTACTCTATCTGATTATATCCTGATCATGTTGATAGTGGCAACAGAGTCTATTGATACTTGACTCTGTTTGGGGAGTGGGTGTCCATGCCCAACAAAGCTCATGATTCTGGTCGATATGTGAGTATATACCCAGAAAAGGATACAGATCTGTTGACACTTGCATCATCTGTAATCAATAATCAGGATGTGATGTGCTCCTCAGATGAGGATTGCTGCTAAAGGTAGCTACTATGTTTCTGTAATAGCCAGTGTTGTCACGTCCATAACACAAATATTTACATGTGAGCATCACTGTCTGAAACATCTTCATAAGCAATAAGTAAACTAAATACAGTACTTGTTACTTGTAGTACTGAATGCTCATACAGGCATGTCCACTAGTCAGCTACTGGTGTTTACTAATGCCACCTTTGTGTATGTGGCCATCCTGGGGGAATGTAATCTCTATGCCATGTACACTGCCAAACCCACCTAACACCACGCCCCACACATTGTCTGGGATGCAGCTACAGGGGTAACCTGGAAGGCAGTCCAGTCTACAGCCATGACTGGACTGGACAGTCATGAGGTGTAGGTTAACACATGCATCTCATCATCACAACCAACACATACCCTTATCAGAACACAGTAAGGACACGCACACATACCACCAGAAATCACACACATTCACAGAGGCTTCTAAGTATCTGGCCAAGCAAGAGACCTCCCAAGCTGGAATAGACAGACAACATAATACACAAACTGTATGACATAGTTTGCCAAATTGTGCCACCCCTCAGAACACGTGGCCATAAACATGGCCAACAGTACTCATTTGTGAATCCAAACTCTAGCACTATATTACACACCAAGCTGTACAAGAGCAAACATACTGTCAGCTGCCTGTCTGCCATGATTAGGCACATACCCATACACTCAGACCACATTTTGAACTATACACATGGCTCTGGCATATTCCATGTTATTGTGTAGGACCTGTGATGCAGTAGCCTGGACTGCATGGAAAAACACATGTAGGAACTGTCAGGTCTTGTAGCCCATGCAGGTATGTCCCAAGGCCTTGGTAGCATTCTGCCATTGGCCAGAATGATACTGCAGTACAGGGAAAAAGGACTGTATTCCACAATTGTCTAATATACTGGTGTAATTCAAAGGGTATCCAGTATCTCTCTTCCTGGGATAACATGGTTGTCAGACCATGATGCTTTGCCAGACAGGGCCTGCACCTGTCACCCCTGGGAATCTGGATACTGACTAGTGCCTTCATCATGCAAAGTTCAAGTGAATGTCCACTGCTGTAACAGGGACAGCCAAGCAATAAACTGCGGGTCTCGCTACTCAATGATACATTTCAGAAACTCAATATGGACTCACTTACATCAATCCTTAACATGGAGAACATATCTGTGCAGTGACTGTGATATGGGTCAACACTCCGGAGAGCACCCCTGCATGACCATGTTATAACACATACCTCACCTCTTGGCCATTATCCTTTATTGGAACACACAGGCCACAGGTGTGCCCATGTTCTTAAAGGATATGTACACCTCCAAGCTAGTTGCACTTGCATAACTTCAGATGCATTATGCTGAGAAACTACCTTTGTGCCAAAGTGGAATCCAATTTGCACCTGCGACAGATCACCCACCATGCCTCAGAATTCCCAACTGTCATATTGTGCTGCAATGGAGAATATTATGTTTGAGACAGAAAACCATAATAATGGCTACTCTCAACTTTGTGTTTGGTCGGACTCAAGTTGAACTTTGTGTCTACTCTCAACTATCCTATTATGAACTGGGAAGACTCCTCATGTACCAGCACCTGTGCTCAATGCATGTTAAATTTTATTGACCCCAATGACCTGGATCACCATAGTCACACAAACAGGGATAACAGTATGCTATACACAGTCAGTCTCCAAAGCCAATGTTATGCTTCTTAAGAGCGAAGTGGTGACTGTCATGACACCCATGCAGATGGACAATGCATGTGCAAAGGCAGAATCCTACACAAATGCACTTTAAGCACTCACATAAGTGCAGTGAGTGTGCCATTGAAACAGAACCAAGATTCAACCAAACCCAAACAGGAAGGAAAACAGGTGGTACCCTGCCTTAACTTGTACCACAGAAGGTAATAACTGTTGCAAGAGTGAACACACATGAGTGGAGGTGATCCCTGGTCAGCCTCAGTAAGATGCAGATACACCATATAAAACCACACAAAGCTACTGTGAAACTAATCAGCCACATATTATGAGGCCAACCACAGAGCATTCTATAGCTGTGTCATGAATCATAATGGCAACAACAACACCTGCCATGCTTCACAGCACTATGGCATGAGAAGTACTGCACCTACAGAAATAGCACTTGTTCATCCAGATAGGGTCTTGGATAACCTAAACCCACTCTCACCTCCCCCCAAACCATACCTCTCAACCTGGAAACATCAAAAATCTGGACAAGGCCCATAAAAAATAGGTACAAATCTGTATGCTGATTAACATCTAATTTGCATACATAATTACATTACCCCACCCACTCCAATTGAACTGTGGGATACCAACTTTCAAATGCAAACTGAAGAACAGACAACCAAGATATGGCACCAGAGTCCCCCTGCAGCCATTCCAATATCCCATTACCTGGCTATTTCACCCCATTTACCATAAACACTAATTTTGTGTGTGTGTGTGTGTGTGTGTGTGTGTGTGTGTGTGTGTGTGTGTGTGTGTGTGTGTGTGTGTGTGTGTGTGTGTGTGTGTGTGAATGGTACTCCCTTTAGTAATTCAAAACAATGTCATGTCACTGCAGAAGAAATACTTTGTACAGTAAATTCATCATGACTACTAGAAGCAGCTAAGCATTTGTTAAGCAATCTCAAGAGACTATGATACAAGTATTGCTAAAACCACTCTATGAATGGACATCTGTTTTAGTCAATCACTATTATTTTCCAAACAATACATTCTGTGCAATAAAAACATAATGTTTTAGAATGCTAAGAGTATCTAAGCATTTTATATACCTACACAATGTCTTGCAGGTAGTATGTGTGTTCTTGTGAGCACCTCTCTTCAATAATCAAGTTGCAGTGAAATGTTCCAAAGAAACTACCAACAGTCTGGAGATTTACTATATATCATTATTTAATGAGTATTTCTGTCTCTCTCTCCAAGGACTGCCATCAGACTTTGACATTTCTTCTTGATATTCAGTTTACAGATTATTCTTTAAAGTAATTATTGAATCTTAAAAAAACTTCAGGCTACACAATATTTGCCTAGAGTATGTTTTTCTTTTATGTTCAAAGAAGCAAACAAGATTGTTTTCAAAGGGAAGATGAACAGATTTTGTATATGCATAACGTTCAGAAATAAAGTAGCTTATAGTTTATGGAATATTTTGCATGTTACTTGCTGAAGCTTTTTTTTTTTTTGTAAAAATCAGTCTTTCAAGTTAAATTTGAGTAGTGGTGATCAAAGATGGAATGGATTTATGGATCATGACATTTTCTAAAACAATTATGCAGTATTCCCTGATTAACTGCTCTTATCAGTCTCATCTCATTTGTAAAACATTCATGACTTGCCTGATGATTCCTGTCTTTAAAATAACCGAATATACAGTTCTCAAGTGCAATGGAAGAATTTTCATTTTAGTGTTCATTAAAATTTAGAGTAACCATCATGAAGGAAAAGAAAAAGTGTAGCCATCTACAAATCAGAGATTAAGGCACTGACAAAATTTCTACTTGATAGCAGCTTTCCTCTTGAAGCCATATATATGGAAAGACTATATTTTCAATCAAATCTCTCAGGGAGGCAGATACTAGTTTCTTTCCATCTCAGAGCAAAATATCAACTGAAAGATAAAAAGTGACATTTTATGTGCCTTGTCCAGGAGTCCATCAATTTATTAAAAAGCAGTGTCTGTGTCTGTCCTGAACATGATGTCTGCAGCATCACCCTTGTCAGATATTGATCATTTAAGGCTTTATTGTTTAGTGTGCACCATTTCACATCTACCTGCCTTAGGTGGAGACTAAAAAAAAGACAAGTAATGAAACAGTTTTCCGCTGGGTGAAATAAAACCTCATCCAGTTCAATTCTGTACTTTTAAGGCACTATCATATGCAGAGGTAAACCCAGAATCCCTGGTACTTAGCTATTTGCTTCCATTTACCTTTGCTCTCTTTGCTACAGATCCTGTTGACAAAATCTTAGCTCCAATAAAACATTTTAGTCTAAAATGGACAATTACAGGGTTCTACTAAAATGGTAATATGCACTAAATTACAGAGATGGAGATTTTCTTACGATGTCACCAAATGCAATAAATTTTACTTAAGCATATAAACAATGCAACAGAAATACATGTATTACATACTCAAACATACACACAGACTCACATATATGCATATGTGCGTACACACACACACACACACACACACACACACACACACACACACACACACACACACACACACACACACACACACCCCTACCTGAGGCCCCGAGTTGAAGGATTTCCCTGCTGATAGATGAACTAAATGGGTTACGTCCCAAATGCATGCTGCTGAGCAAAACAAGTGCTGTAAATGGTTGTTAGTCCCAAATGCCAAAGAAGCCGATTTCCTTGCTGTAAAGATTTCCCGGCTGTAACGAGTGCTGTAAAGCTTTCACGGCTGTTATTAAGTCCCCAAATGCCAAACAAGCTGATTTCCTTGCAAAACTTTCCCGACTGTTACTATAGTGAGTGCTGTTAAAGATGATTTCCTGCTCGCTCGCATTTGCAGATTTGCAGCTGGAAGCTCAATTCCGACTGGCTGATATCCCTGATGGAGCTGACGTCATTGCGCACGTGATGACGTCAGCTCCGAAAGTGCCGAAATTTGAAAATGGGAAAAAAATAAGACAAAAATCGGAATTGAAGGGGTGCCACTTGGGAATCGTGACACCCCTTCATCTGGACCCCAAAACTCGGTAAAAAATTAGTAAATCGGTATGGTTGGGAGGTATGCCCCCAACAGGTACACATATTTATATATCCATGTACACTACAGAGCCCCTGTAATAACAACTAAGCAGGTACAAGCTGCACTCTCTAAAGCCATACATACAGCTTGCATGGGACCTGTCAACATCCCAGGGTGTATTTTACACAAATGTCAGAACAATTTGCTCTCCACCTACACATCATGCTCAATCATAGCTTCATGTCAGGCTGTGTACACAGTGAATGGTGCACATCAACAGTTATCACACCCCACAAAGGGGGAGTCACCACTGATAATGGGGAATAGTGCAGTACTACCCTGCTGAGTCTGGTCTGTAAGGCCATGAACCTTGATCAATTTATTTGATGTAGTCAGTACAGATGTAGATGACAGTAAGGTTGATTCACACGGCATATCATGACCTTGCCAGGTCTTAGAACGCCATCACCCATACTGTGTTCCAGCTACACTCAGTAAACTAGGTGTATATTCCTATGTCACAGGATTGGTTGGCAACTGGACTGCTGGCAGAACCAGCACTACAGAAGGTGTCTGACTAATACACGCACATCAAACCATTGCCAGCTACAGTAATACAGGGTTCATTCCTGGTACTCCCACTCTTTGTTATCTATACCATGCAGACTAACTCAAAAGGCATCTGCCTAATGAAGTTTGCAAATGACTATGAGCTAGGAGCAATAGTTGACTCAATGAGTGCTGCGGGCAACATACAGAAGGACCTTTGTGGGTCATATGTGTGGTGTGTGACGTATGGCCACAATCTGACAGCTTAGTATTGCATTGACATTCCCTATGTTAAAAACCCTGTAGCCATGAACTACCTCCTAGGCAGCGGTCAACATAATGGAAACTGCGTGTGTATGGGATGCAGCTGGACAGTAGTCTTTCCTTTGATAGTCACTTCACCACACCAGTCAGGTAGTCCTAAGTGGCATCCCTAATCATGACAAGGTGCCATCCATGAATATAGAGATCATTGATCAGCCATACTCAACACTCAAGTGACCCATAATAGATCACCTATTTCCTTTGATGGATATTGGCCATGTTCAGATGGCCTACATGGCCTTCCCAAACCCTAGCTCCACTATGTAGCATGATGCCTACCCTGAATAAAGCCATGTCCAACCCAGAGATCTTGGACATGCTACACTCACACATCCTGATTTCAAATAAACACATACTTCATGGAAATCCACCTTTCTAGTACAAGGATCATAACATGCCTGACAGATCCCTGTCCCATACACTTTACATATGCCTGTCATACTATGCATCCCTGCCCAGCAAAGCTGCACATTGCCCCACTTTGAGGCATGGTGTGATGACCGCATGGCAAATATATCAGTAACCCTGTGGATCAGTAATGTGGCACTGCTTGAATTGGCCACTGAAATTACCTGTCTGTTTGCTACAGCTAGATAACCATTCAGCCTAGGCTCATAAATGGCCCAGGGCATATAGCCTACTAGTTCACTATGACCATACATGCTATAGTTGATATCTGACCCTGCAAATACCATCAAGCTAGCCATTGTCCCATGTGTTTGTCATGTGCAGCACAGATAATACATGGCAGGATGCTATACTGCTGTACAGTGCCATGTAGATGTATATGACAAAACACATACATGTAAAACTTTCCTTGAGCATGTGTGCAGGGTCACAGGTCATGCCCCTTAAGGCTGTGTATGACTATATATGTGACATATACACAGCATTAAGGTCTCTTGCATTAATGTGAACACATCCAGGCATGTGCTGATAGGTAAAGACATCAGTACAGGCAAACAGACATGCTCACATCAAGAAAACATCCACATGGAGTATGAGCAATGTCATCACTTGACACACACATATATGGTGATAACATCAAATCACCAGTAAGTGTCAAATGTGTGTGAGTTAAACATGTCAGTGGTGTTAGTGTCATGCAGATTTGCAAATACATATTTGTAATCATAATAAATGTGATACACATGTATGTGCAGCTGTACTTCTGTACTACTCTGTGAGATACTGTGACCTGTCTCCATCATTATGTCTTCCAGGTATGCCCTGTGCCAGGCTACCACCATACACCCGCTTGGAGGATGAGGTCCTCATTCCATACCTCCTTGACAACTATAAAACACTCTTTAGCTATGTGCCACAGGATGCACAGCAGTGGGATGCCCAGTGGGAAGAACTTTGCAGGAGGGTAAATGATGTTGGCGGCCACAATTGCACCTATCAGCAGGTGCATCGACACTGCACCAACCTCATTAGATGGGCAAAACATTTCTATGTTAAATTGTTAATCGCTATGTAATCCAATGCAACTACTGTCTGTTTATTTTACTGTGGAGCTTTTCTCCCCGGGCCTCCACTGAAAATGATCCCACGTCCAGTCGGACACTCCCAGTCAACAAATTTAAATAAAATAAATAAATAAAATAAATAAAACATACCTCTCAAGTGTACCTCATTACGAGGAACGTAACTCATTTGAGGTCTTAAAAAGTTCATGTTCCTCGAAGTTCCCTGAAAGTTCCACATTGAAAGACTATGTCACACATTCAGTGTTAGGAATTTTTATAAGTGAAACCCATTGTAAATAGAAATGAATCATATTAATTCATTAAAAAATCTTCTGTATAAGTAAAACCAGCATATTTTAACCATCCTATGTCCTTCCTAGTTGAAGTTGTTAGTAAGCCATTAGTATGTGTTCCACATTTTGCCCATTTGTTCCACATTATGAGGGCTAGTGTTCCTCATTTTGGAGATGGAAGGTTGAGAGCTATAGGGCAAAATAGCATGCAAATGCAATCGCCATGGAACAAGCTGCAGCAGGTGGGGGGGCACTCACCCAGCCCCCACTCACATGTACCAAGGAGCTACTGGCCAACCTGGGAACACCTGCAGAACTCCATCCATAAGCTTTAGCTGGAATTGTGGAGGTGGGTGTCATACAACCACTGAGCCGGGAGTTGCCTGGTAAGTCACTACTGCACATAGAACACAACTATATTTCATATAGTTACATATGTTACTGTACAATATTTAACATAACATCATATGCAAGACATGTATGCACACATGCCACATACTATAGTTTATTACTCAGAGGCATTAAGGTTTTCAACATCATATTAAATTGTCACTGGACACATTTAATTCAGTGAGCAGTGTAGGGTATTATCATGTGCAACAATTTTCATGCTATCTGCCATGGCCATTTAACATGACACATAATGTATGGTGAATGTCACACAATGTTTGGCTATCT